>NC_090323.1:26051473-26351473 GCF_040869045.1 Eurosta solidaginis
AATGGCTTAAAGGCTTATTAAAATTAGTTTCCCAAAATTCTATAACTTGTTTACCTAACTAATATTTTCTTTCCAGGCGTAAATATGTCCTTAAAAATTCGCTTTCTGCACTCACATTTGAGCTTTTTTCCGGCAAATATTGGCGACGAAAGTGACGAACATGGCGAAAGGTTTAATCAGCAAATGAAATTAATTGAGAATCGATATCAAGGATTCTGGGACGTCGCAATGTTGGGTGATTACTGCTGGTTTCTCATAAGAGAAACCGATCCGAAACTGAATAAGCGTCAAAGTAGAACACATAATTATTTCGACTACATAGTAAAATCAAATAAAGATTGTTAGAATATAGTATAAACATAAAGAAAATTTAAAAAAAAGTTAAAAATATGGGTAATTTCGTTCATAAATTGAACTTTTAACTATATAGAAACAGAGCATAGCTAGATATTTCACTCTTCTTTATACCATACATACGTTTTGAGGTATACGTTGAAATTGCGCAACCTGGGTATTTTTATTTGATCGCTTATAACTTACGCAGTTTTGCATCGATTTTCTTCGATGATAGCTTATCTTTTTTCTAATAAAACAGAGCTTTACGTAAAGAAAAAATATCTGGACAAAAAGTTGTGGTTTTGGAATGCTGCCCTCGCAAAGAGTAATTTTTTTCATATTTTTTCGTAAAAAAAAACAAAAATCTGAAATTATAAACTAATATCTCGAAAACTATGTATAAAAAAGCAAAAAAGATGTATAATGGGTTTATAGCAAATTTTATTATCTTTCCGATTCTGTAAACTTTTTTGCAATTGCTTGACCCGTTCGTAAGATATACGTAATTAAAGAGAGCCATCTTTTTGGTTTTTTCGAATAACGGTAAATTGCAAATATCTCAAAAACGGTACCATAGAATCAAAAATTAAGTCGATTTTCGAAATCAGGGGGTGGTTTTACATACGAATTTCATAACGGCGTCTCTGGTAAATTTTGGCCGTCGACCAGTGTTATTTGTTATCTTTGTTGTATTGTTGGGCATTAGCAGCATATGGTCAGTTAAATGCTCGCGCTATTAGTGACTAATGACAGGCAGGCTAGTAAACTAGCTGAGCTCGGTAAGCTACATGGAAAGTACGTATGTATGTAACTCATAGATTTGTGAGGTATGTAACACGTCCGTAATGTGAATGTTTATGTGTTCGTGCGTTTGTATTGACGGCGGCATAGCGCTTTCATCAGTTTTGCGTACAAATAATCAATTAAAATTAATTTACAAACATTTTTTTGTTGTGCTCAAATAAACTTTTAGGTTGTTTACATTTCAACGTGGTTAGCGTTGTGTTGTTGGTCTTTTTGCTTCTTTTATTTTAATTTACTTTATAACTTTCAAGTTCTCATTTTTTCGTAGCTTATGGAATAGAATTGCAGGCCATGTGGAACGACTCGCAACTCTAAGACTTGATGTTCTTAGAGCATTGAAATGCAAAGTTAGTCAGAAAAAAGTTTAGTTTAAAACTAGATTTTTGATGTGTAAATATCTTTGCTACGGTAAGGGGAATCCTTAATGGAAGTGTCAGGGTAAGCGTAGACTTTGCAAGAGTTATGCTATATGGGGGATACAAATGCAGGCGTAGTGTGTAATATTTGTCTATGTTCTATATGGAGCGCGGGATAATGCATAAGTGTGGGCCTAGTGTAGGGCATTGGTATGCTGTATGGAGTAATAAAAAATGAAAGCGTAAGAACACTCACTAAACATTAGCGTAATGCGGGAGTAAGGTACCTGTTAGAGTTGATATGAGCGTAATCACACAACAACTTGAAGTCTCTGAGAATAGACACAACTTTCCTGCTTGCAAGTGCTCGAATCAGGGTTGGGCCTGTAAACTGTTTACATTGTTTACAGCAATTGTTTACAAGCTAATTGTTTACGTAAACAATTCACTTTTTGGCTTTTTTTATGAGTCAGAAACAATCTACTCCTAATTAAGCATTTTCACTATTTTTCAAACAGTTTTCCAAGCTTTTAAAAAAATAATAAAAAAATACGCTTTAATATTAAGTATTTTAAAATTTTTTATTCATTTTCACTGTCCGATTATTCATTATTTTGGTCAATTTTCATTTTATAATAAATAAAAAAGTAACTTTTTGGACCTTTTAAATCGATCTGCTTGACTTGACAGTTTACAATATAAGTTGAAATAACATATGCTGGTAAATGTCTACAATTGTTTACATTACTTACAATTGTTTACAATTGCTTACAATGAAAGTGTAGACAATCCAAAAAATGTTGTAAACGCGCAACCCTGGCTCGCACAGACTTATTCACTGCTATTTCGTTGGAAATAAAGAGCCAGAACAAACATGAGCAAACGCGTGATTTTTGATACTGATGCTAAAAGTGTTTACAAAAACAAAGCGCCTGGTTAGGTATTCAGGCTTTAATTGAAACTAGTATCGCCTGTGGTCGAAATTCGACCAATTCGTATATTTTTCAATTTTCGATTCATTCAAGTTGCATTTAAATAATAATAAACTAAGTTGAAATAAAAGAATATATAATAAAATAAAATAAGAAATAAAATATATTAGCATAAAAGACAATATAAGTAAGGAAGGCTAAGTTCGGGTGTAACCGAACATTACATACTCAGTTGAGAGCTGTGAGACAAAATAAGGGAAAATCACCATGTAGTAAAAAGAACCTAGGGTAACCCTGGAATGTGTTTGTTGACATGTGTATCAAATGGAAGGTATTAAAGAGTATTTTAAGAAGGAGTGGGCCATAGTTCTATAGATGGACGCCATTTAGGGATATCGCCATAAAGGTGGACCAGGCCTGACTCTAGAATTTGTTTGTACGATATGGGTATCAAACGAAAGGTGTTAATGAGTATTTTAAAAGGGCGTGGGCCTAAGTTCTATAGGTGGACGCCTTTTCGAGATATCGCCATAAAAGTGGACCAGGGGTGACTCTAGAATGTGTTTGTACGATATGGGTATCAAACGAAAGGTGTTAATGAGTATTTTAAAAGCTCGTGGGTATTAGTTCTATAGGTGGACGCCTTTTCGAGATATCGCCATAAAAGTGGACCAGGGGTGACTCTAGAATATACTTGTACGATATGGGTATCAAATGAAAGGTGTTAATGAGTATTTTAAAAGGGCGTGGGCCTAAGTTCTATAGGTGGACGCCTTTTCGAGATATCGCCATAAAGATGGACCAGGGGTGACACTAGAATTTGTTTGTACGATATGGGTATCAAATGAAATGTGTTAATGAGTATTTTAAAAGCTCGTGGGTCTTAGTTTTATAGGTGGACGCCTTTTCGAGATATCGCCATAAAAGTGGACCAGGGGTGACTCTAGAATGTGTTTGTACGATATGGGTATCAAATTAAAGGTATCAATGAAGGTTTTAAAAGGGAGTGGTGGTAGTTGTATATGTGAAGGCGTTTTCCAGATATCGACCAAAATGTGGACCAGGGTGACCCAGATCATCATCTGTCGGGTACCGCTAATTTATTTATATATGTAATACCACGAACAGTATTCCTTCCAAGATTCCAAGGGTTTCGATCTCGCCCTGCAGAACTTTTTAATTTCATTCTACTTAATATGGTAGGTGTCACACCCATTTTACAAAGTTTTTTTCTAAAGTTATATTTTGCGTCAATAAACCAATCCAATTACCATGTTTCACCCCTTTTTTCGTATTTGATATATAATTATGGCATTTTTTTCATTTTTCGTAATTTTCGATATCGAAAAAGTGGGCGTGGTCATAGTCGGATTTCGGCCATTTTTTTACGCCAATACAAAGTGAGTTCAGGTAAGTACGTGAACTGAGTTTAGTAAAGATATATCGATTTTTGTTCAAGTTATCGTGTTAACGGCCGAGCGGAAGGACAGACGGTCGACTGTGTATAAAAACTGGACGTGGCTTCAACCGATTTCGTCCTTTTTCACAGAAAACAGTTATCGTCCTAGAGTCTAAGCCTCTACCAAATTTCACAAGGATTGGTAAATTTTTGTTCGACTTATGGCATTAAAAGTATCCTAAACAAATTAAATGAAAAAGGGCGGAGCCATGCCCATTTTGAAATTTTCTTTTATTTTTGTATTTTGTTGCAGAATATCATTACTGGAGTTGAATGTTGACATAATTTTCTTATATACTGTAAAGATATTAACTTTTCTTTTAAAATTTGACTTTAAAAAAATTTTTTTTAAAAAAGTGGGCGTGGTCGTTCTCCGATTTTACTAATTTTTATTAAGCATACATATAGTAATAAAAGTGACGTTCCTGCCAAATTTCATCATGATGTCTTCAACGGCTGCCAAATTACAGCTTGCAAAACTTCTAAATTACCTTCTTTTAAAAGTGGGCGGTGCCACGCCCATTGTCCAAAATTTTACTAGTTTTCTATTCTGCGCCATAATTTCAACTCACCTACCAAGTTTCATCGCTTAATCCGTATTTGGTAATGAATTATCGCACTTTTTCGAAATTTTCGATATCGAAAAAGTGGGCGTGGTTATAGTCCGATATCGTTCATTTTAAATAGCGATCTGAGATGAGTGCCCAGGAACCTACATACCAAATTTCATCAAGATACCTCAAAATTTACTCAAGTTATCGTGTTAACGGGCAGACGGACGGACGGACGGACGGACATGGCTCAATCGAATTTTTTTTCGATACTGATGATTTCGATATATGGAAGTCTATATCCATCTCGATTCCTTTATACCTGTACAACCAACCGTTATCCAATCAAAGTTAATATACTCTGTGAGCTCTGCTCAACTGAGTATAAAAATTTTATGTTATATTTTTGTAGGCAATTTATTAAGTTTTTTTTTTTTTTTTGCAAAACATTTTCGGGCAAATTTGCGATTAATTGTTATAAATAAAGTTAGTTAGTTTCAACAAAAGTTAACTCAATATTTGTGATTTCATGTTTTTTTTTGAAAGCGACTAAAATAAAAAACAAAGAATCTGTTAAATAAAGACCTATGTATTTACGTGTATGTGAAATTTGCCATTAAAACTGGGCCGACCAAAAATTAATTCTATTTAAGATTATTTTGTACGCTACAAATTATTTTGGAACAATTTTTAGGATTTTGATAGAGGCCACTATAGGAAAGTGGCAACAATGGGAAACCATGTTTAATTCTTTCACCGTCTGGCACGTACGCATATGTATGTAGGTGAAACATTTGAGCAACACTGCGTAGTCGCTATTCGAATTTCAAATTCGGTAGGGTTTCATAATATGTTGGTTTGTATTTCAGAGCACTTACATAATTGGTCCTACAGATGGCGCGCTTTTGTGCACGACAGTAAATTTCGATATTTGGAGAGAGTGTGTGAATTTACAAAAAACTTTTTCGATTAATTGTAAACAAATAGAGTAATATTTGTTAACAGAAATAGGCCTATGCACTGCGGCTGATCCATACGAATCGATTCATATAACTTTTATATGATTTTACTTATTGTAAGTATGCGAAACAGCCTGTCCATTGATTGTATGGGAATTTTGTTAGCGTATTAATATATAGATAGTAGAGTAATATACGGCCTATGCAATATTTCGACCTAAAATCGAAAACGTCTTTGGGTCGTTTTTTTCGTTTAATATACAACGTGAAATTTTCCGATTCAATCAAGTTGCATTTAAATAATAATAAACTAAGTTGAAGTAAAAGATAATATAATAAAATAAAATAAGAGATATCAAAATAAATTTGCATAAAAGACAATATACTAATTTTAATGTAATATCTTTGCAGCAAATTTATTTATTTTGTTTTCAGTATAAGACGTGCTATATCTAAAATGAGCATTGCAAAAATTTGTTATTTGAAAATTATCTAATGTTAATCGATTGCATCCCTCAAGGGAGCTTTTTAGAAGTCTAGCGATCCTTCCAGTAAGAGATCTTTATTGTTTTAAAGTTTAAAAATTTTTTTTCATAAGGTGTAGATACCTACATAGTATGAGATCGGAAATCTATAATCTAAGGACAAACTCACATCCTGCTGTAGTTGTACCTTCCTCGCGAACCACACACTCTAGCAAGTTTTATACGATAGTATCTAGAAAACTTTTTAATGCACTACCTGCCGAAATTCGTGCCTTACGAAATTTACAACAATTCACGAAAAATGTGAAGTCCTTTCTTTTGGGCCTTTCGCATACCGAAATCGAAGTTTTGCTGCGGACCAATTCATAAACAGTTTTTAATTAACTAATTTTGTCTTATATTCATTGCTTTCCTTTGTATTACCTTTATCTTTACAAAAGCTCTATTAAATGTGGTAGTTACATAAATATATTTATTTTTACCTATTTTCAACATATAATTAATTTTTAACTTTAATATTTAATAGTCCACCCCACTGTACATTCAATAGAGATGACATTTGACACTATGTTAAGTATAACATATAAAATGTCTTACCTTTTCTTATATCTAGATGTACGTATCTATAAATTGTAAGATTTTGTGTTTAAACTTTGTGTTGCACAGTTTGTAATATTGCGAAACTTGTACATAAATAGATATAAGTAAAATGCTCAATAAAAATGAAATGAAATAAAATCTGGAAATGCAAAGAATATTTTGGGTCAAATTTGCAATTAATTGTTATAAATAAATAAATTTAGTGAGTTTGAACAAAAGTTGACTCATTATTTGTGATTCCATGTTTTTTGAAAGCAACTAAAATAAATAACAAAGAATCTGTTAAATAAAGACCTATGCATTTACGTGTAAGTAAAATTTGTCCAAAAAATAGGCAGGTTAAGTTATTACTTCTCTTTAAAGTTTTTTTGTGCGCTACAAATTATTTTAGAACAATTTTTTAAGGACTTTGGTACATACCAATATAGGTAAGTGGCAACAATGGGGAACAATATTTTATTTGAACTGAAAATGAGTAAGGCAGTAGTTCTCTCACCGTTTGCCGCGTACGAATATGTACATATGTAGATGAAACATTTGAGCAACGCGACAATGCAATTTTTGGAATTTCGAATTCAGGGTGATTTGTGAACATAATGGGTCCTAGAGATGGCAATTTCGATATTTGCACAGATTTTCGAATTTACAAAAAACTTTTTCTAGTAATTATAAACAAATAGAGTAATATTTGTTAACAAAAATAAGCCTATGCACTGCGGCTGATCCATACGAATGAATAACTTTTATATGATTTTACGTACGCTAACTATGCGAAACAGCCTGTCAATTGATTGTATGGAAATTTTGTTAGCGCATTAATATATAGATTACTTTTTTCTAAGTTTTGTTGGTTGTATCAAAGTGCAAACGAAGAAAAATAAAACAATCAAAATAAAATTAAATTAAATTAAGTTAAGTTAAATACAATAAAATTTAAAAAACCAAACAGAATAAAATAAAATTTGATAAAATAAAACGAAAGAAATATGTATAACGTAATAACAATTATATTAAAATAAAAGAGGGAAAGAATAAGAAAACATAAATAAAATAACATTAAAAAAATTAATAAAGTAAAATAAATTTAAAAGGCTAAAATTAAATTAAATATAATAAAATTTGAAAAATTACACAAAATAAAATTCAATTAAATAGAATAAAAAACATATAAATATAACGTAATAAAAAATAAATATAAAATCTTAAGAATGAAAAGGATAAAACAACCTAAAGAAAATAAGTTAACAAAAAAATAAATAGGATAGTAAAAAATAAAATAAACCAAATAAAATAAACCAAATAAAAAAAAATATAAAATAAAAAAATTTAATTAAATAAAAAAAATTAATTAAACGAAGCTAAATTTTTCTCATGTTATTAAATGAATTATAAAATAAACATTGCTTCAAGTAAATGTTTTCATGCATTTAAAAACTAGTTGTTGTTGTTTTTATTTGCAGCCTTTCAAAAGTTATTTTTTAAAAAGAATTTTCGAGCTCTAGGCCACACAGATATATGAGTAATAAATTTTTTTTTTTTACTTTTAATGAATTATACCCATATATTGTCCTATTTATTTATTTGGTCGATATTTCGATTTCAATTAGAAATCATCTTCAGGGACTTGTGAATGCACCTTGTTTTAATATAACTTTTGAATAAAACTAAACTCAATTAAATTAAATGTTACTTAACTAAATTAAATTAAGTATACTTTAATTTAAAATCTTAACTAAGATAAAATAAAATAATATATAATAAAATTTAATAAAATAAAATAAAAATATATATATAAAAAAATTCAATAAAATATAATATAATAAAGTAAACAAAATAAAATTAAAATTAAAAAAAAAATTAATGAAATTAAATAAAATAAAATAGAAGGAAACAAAATAAAATAAAGAAAATAAATAATAAAAATAAAATTAAGTGAAATAAAAAAGATTAAATAAATGACGTTAATTAAATTATATCAAAACTGAACTTAATTAAATGAAGTTAAATTAAATCAAAACTAAACTTTACTAAATTAAATTTAGCAATTTTTGTTGTTATATCGGCCTACTGATTTGTAATATCGCGAGTTAATATCGAGCTCAAGGCCTAACAATAATTATTTTATCATTATGTAATATCGCGAGTTAATATCGAGCTCAAGGCCTAACAATAATTATTTTATCATTAATATGATAATGATAAAATAATTATTGTTAGGCCTTGAGCTCGATATTAACTCGCAATTTAGCATAATTTAATTTTATTTTATTTCGCCTTGCTATGTAACAGATAGCTGTGAAAATTTAATATCAAATCTATCACAAATAAGTAAGACAAGCCGATAGGAAATCAATAAACCGATGACGCAGCAATAACAAGCTGAATAAAAACCGATAAGTTGACGATAATTACTCGTTGTACAAAGGCTTTTGATTTAAGTTTCATTTACCTCTCAATAATGAACCGATAACTTAACCACCTTACCCAGCATTATTCTAGTTATTTTCACTTACCGCAACTCAACTATGCTCGCTTTGACCAAGTTTGAACAAGTTTGAGACTGATTTATTACTGTCTACAAGCTGATGACAACTGGCATCTCCTTGCCTTGCTAAAGCTACAAGTTTTTTATATCGAAAAGGAAAGGTTTACAATTTGTTATAGTTAATTGAAGCAGTATCCGAGCCATATTTTTGACCTCTTTGATAATGTCACTTTTATTATATCTTTGTTTATTTTGAAACTGCACTTTACACTTTATTTATTGTATTAGAATTTTATTAAACACTTTTTTTACTCATCACGCACCTTTGTATCACTAATGTACTTAAAAACTGACCTCTTTTGGTCCATTTTTAGCGACCACGTGTTCAATTTTATTGAACGAACGATTTTGCTTCGGTTATACCGAAACATTGGCATGAAGAATAAGTATGTAAGCAAAGTGTTTGCTTATCACAGCAGTGATTAGTGCAGACGGTCGGTATACCTGTTGGTATGTATGTATAACTGTATGCACGTGCAATGAGATGCCAGCATACAGGCACTGCTGGTTGAAAATTTATGTATGTATGTACATATGTTTGCTTCTTATTTGAATTCAATGTAGGCATACATACTGCTATATTAACTTACATTTAATCATTAAATTTAATGTTCTTGTGATGATCTCGATAAAAACTAAGTTTAACTTTACTTACACTGCAGAAGGAAATAAGGCCCCAGTGGAACATTTACTTATCGGTTGTTCATATTTTGAATTATGACGTCAAAAACGCTATGGTTCTACAAACGATAATAGGTGGTTTTCCATGCCAATTCATCTTACATTTTCATGCATTTTTAAACGGTTTTATGTAGGTTGACTTGACAGGCAGGCTACATGCACGGCCGTTGTGAACGAATCTTGTAATTAAAATTTAAGTAACTTCCCGATAAGCTACAAGCTTGAAACTTGGAATGTAGTTCAGAACCCCATGACAACGCAATAATAAGAAAAAAATCGCCGCTAGGTGGCGCAAGGATCGAGATATTCGCAAAATTTGCATTTTGGTCCGATTTGGCTCATATTTGGAACTCATAATACATGCAAGAATAGAAATCGACCTGTGAAAAAAAATCGCCGCTAGGTGGCGCATGGATCGAGATATTCACAAAAATCGTATTTGTGGTCCGATTTGGCTCATATTTGGAACACATAATACATGCAAGAATAGAAATCGACCTGTGAAAAAAAATCGCCGCTATGTGGCACCTGGATCGAGATATTCACAAAAATTGTATTTGTGGCCCGATTTGGCTCATATTTGGAACACATAATACATGCAAGAATAAAAAGCGACTTATGAAAAAAAAATCGCCGCTAGGTGGCGCAAGGATCGAGATATTCACAAAAATCGTATTTGTGGTCCGATTTGATTTGGTCCATATTTGGAACACATAATACATACATGAATAGAAAGCGACCTATGATGCCCGATTTGGCTCATATTTGGAACAAATATTGCATACAGTCCGGTAGAAGTGGCATCAAAATATTTTGGAGTTGGAGGAGGGACAAGCATACGTGGCGCAGGGTCGAGTAAAGTCTTTGGAAGGATTATGTATTGAGGACTTAGATTGTAACATACTGTCAGGAAAGAGTCCTTGTAATAATGAGTCACTAAATGAACTAAATAGAATGAGAAATAATAGGCAATTAAATAAAGACTAAAAACTTGAAAATAAAATAATTAAACAAAATGTTTTAAGTTAAACGGTTTTATTGAAAACAATACTTACATGAATTAATAATATACTAAAAGCTAGAAAATAATTAGGCAGGTCCTAGGTACTAGTCATCGCACTCATCATCAATCTAGGGCGTTGATCACACAACTAAATAAAAGCGTTGGACGCGTCAAATTTATAGTCATATATAAGACCAACTGAACCTTAATCAGGTTATGCTATGCCTAACATTTTTAGAAATTTCACGCACCCAACGCTTTTATTTAATTGTCTGATCAACGCCATAGATTGATAAGGATTGTGATGACTAGTACCTAGGACCTACCTAATTATTTTCTAGCTTTTCGTATTATTATTACTTCATGTAAGTATTGTTTTCAATAAAACCGTTTAACTTAAAAATTTTTTTTTAATTATCTTATTTCTCCCAAATTTCCCTGAAAGGTGGATACTTCTTTGAACCCATCGTAAAAAGGTTTTTATCATTATCATATTACGAGACTAGGGGTGAAGTTTGTTTTACTTTGAGTAGTATTTTGGATAACTACTATAAAAAAAAGTCGAAGTATGTAAATAATATTAAAATTTATGTTTGAGCTTTTTTAAACTTCGAAAAAAAATAACAAACAACTTTTTAATCAATATTTTTGAAGTTATATTCCTTTAAGGCCCGAATACATTTGACTTTTGCGTCGCCTTAAGCCTATAGACACTACTTTATTTTTGTTTTGGATTCCAAGCTAGAAATGTTTTTTGTTTATGTTTTAAATTTTATTTTGTATTAACATTTTCAACAATAAAAACAACGCAAATAACACGGGGAAAATGATTTCGGTATCCGATGGTTCACTTCTTTCACAAGAAAGTTAACTTTAGTTGTGTTTTTATGAACAAAATTTTCAAACTAAAAACAAAATTTTCATTTGTCAGAAAAAAAAGAAAAAACGGCAGAACGTCAAAAAAACCTATCGAGATACAAACTGGCTCGTTTGTTTTTAATGAACTAGATTGTATTTTTCTTGTATTTTGTTAGTTTTTTGATATATAGCTAAGACACTTACACCATTACTGTAACCGTATTAGGAGAGAGGGCGACAAAAAATATAAGAAAAAATGCAAGAAAAAATACAGAGAAAATAAAGTAGTATCATATAGCCATTAGCGCTTGCGTCACTTTGAAAGAACGCAAGATGATATTTTTCCTGCCATAACGATCGCAAAAGGAAAACCCAAATTTTTATTTTTTTTCATTCAAAATATATAAATAATAAATTTTTCAATTCAAAAAAGAAAATATTTTTGTATATAAAAGAAAATTAATTGAAAATACAATGAACTGGAGAAAAATTGAAAAGCTGCAGGGAAAGAAACTTAGGACGAAAGCAAGATTTATGTTTTTGAATTGCTTGCGCGTTACTTTGGCGTTATCGTTGCGTTGCCTGTGCATTAAGAACATAACCATGGGGACGTGTGTGTTCAAAATCAGCTGGTAAAGCAACGTAAGCGCCAAAACGACGCAATAGTCGAATGTGTTTAGGCCTTTAGGCGGGTTATGATAAATTTATGAGAGTGAAATTTTCAAAAATGTGACACAAAATTCACAGGTTGAAAATGCATTTCGCGTGTATGTTTGCTGTGAATTCTACGAGCAAACTTGCTTTGAGTGGGATGTATGTACATATATGCCTATTTTTGGTATGTTTGTATGTATGTATGTACATATGTATATACTTATGTATGTTTGTGCACTAAGGAGATTTAATCTATATTATATATATACGAGCCTGACCCGTGCGCATCTTGCGAAACCAATATACATAAGTCTCTTATCACTAATCAACAGAAATCAGATGTTCTATTAGCTTATAGCTTGCGCTGCCATCTACCGTATAATAGCAACTACCGTCAATCAATTAAAATTTACAGCTTGCGCTGTCATCTAGCGTACAATATCAATTGCCGGTAATACTTACTTAATTGGCGGTAATGTCGTGCAAATATTCACAATAGTGCCATAGTACAAATAGATTTCTTTGTGTGCTCACAATCGTTTATTTTTAACAAATTATTTTAATAAAATATAGATAAAGAAAAGCACTACGACCAATATTGGGCAAAGCTCGCTAATAGCCCGAATCTCCATCTTTACAACCAAAACTTTATTTATAGATTTGGATTCCAAATAAGAGCGAAAAAGGGACCCGTACTTAAAAACAGCAATTAGAAATAATATATATCATTTCTTCTGTATGTGTGTTTGTCACTGAACTCCTCCTTAGCGACTGGACCGATTTTTAATAAATTTTGTGTGTGTGTTCAAGGGGTATGAGGATGCTTAAAATTCAAAATTTGGTCCGGTACGTTCACCACCGACCTGTTGTAATAAGATTCGTTTGAAAATCGGTACAGTGGGTACCTCTTTGACAAAGATAATATTTGAGAAACTTTGCTTTCCATGAAGTGGACGAGGCACCGGAGAGTGTTCCTGTGAAGTTTCTTTCTGGGAAGTGGACCAGGGACCAATCTATTCTATCAAATCCTATTTACTGTTCGATTCGCCTGAAGCTTGGTATATACATAGGTTGCCCTTTGCCTAGATTAGTATTAACGATACTTCTTTTTTCCGGGAAAAGGGCCAGGGACCAGTGCACGTCAAAACCAGAGAATTAAAAAAAAACAATATCAGAAATTTTTTCCATTCTGGATAAAACAAGTGTGATAACTTCTGCATAGACGTCAAAATTACAAATAGAATGGATCAGCTGATTTTTAGTTGACTATCGCTGTCTCATTCTGTATTCATCCTATCACCCGCTGAAGATAGCCGGCTCTATGCGGCGCCATATTGAACATCCTGCCAGGCATTTGACGGATAAGATATCACACTTGTTTTATCCACAATGATTTTTTCAATTAATTAGAAAATATCAAAAAAAAATAAGCTTTCAAAAGTAATGAATGGCTCCCAATTGACTGGAAAAAATTTAAAATTTTTTTATGCCTTTATATATGTTTAGTGCGCAGTACTTTATCCACTGTTTTTATATCGATTGTACACAAGGGTATTATATAATAGCACGAAGTAATCGCAATAGATGTAGTCTTCCTTGTATCAAGAGTTACTATCATCTACAACGATTTTGATCCGTCCGTTACGACGACACTATAACAAAAAATTAAATAAACAAATATTTGGCGCAGTTTTCCTCCGTGCAGGTTTGGACGAGCTTATCTTCCAATTTGCATCGTACTCCTTTTAATTTTCCATACAAATTGGCGGTATAGGACCTACAGTTTTTATGCCGACTTTGAATGTCATCCGAAAGGATCTTCATAGTTAAAATACACTCGGAGTTTTTGTGAAAAATCTAGAACATACGAGAAATTGGGGAACGAGGAAATTGAGATTATAAAAGCAGCGCAAACAATCAGTTTGAATTTAACACGCTATAAGTAAAGTGAGCGCGTAAATTAATTGTGATGTACTACCAAATTAGTGTTGTCAATAAAGGACATTTTGCTTTCCTGAATATTTGAGTTATTTGTTCAACAGTTCAGCGATTCGAAATATAACAGAAGATGCAGAATAGTCAAGCATTTCGTAAATTCGCTAAAGTATTTATTCCTACTGATTCAATCAGCGCTATATCCGAAAACGAGTATATCAATGAAAGCCATAAGAATATTCATTTAGGTGCAAAAAAAAGGTCGAATAACAAGATATAAATGTGGGAAAACCAAAACCACATACAACGACTAGATAGTCATAGCATGCCAGTTTTTGAAGACTATAACAGAGTGTCGTATGTGCTCTTTTATTGGATCAGTATCAGCTAGGATTTGAAGACTCGTTGGTAAAAAAATTTGCTATATGATTTTCATTTATTTTGCTGCTTCGACGCAAACCATGAACTATTATGCATATTATGCATTAAAATCTAGCATTTACTCATACTTGAATTTTTGAGTAAAAGCTGGGTAATTTGTCGCTGTAAGAGCCTAAGCAAATGCTCGATTTTTTATGGATGAGGTTTATAATACTCAATCTACATTGCTCATATTAAATACTTTTACTACCAAAGTCGCTTACTTATTCAATTTAGATATTTTACTTAATCCGCCCTCCACTTTACTCTTAGAATTATTTCAATTGATAGTCTATTATCTCTTATATTAACATATAATACCGAACAGCCACTATTGCTATATTTGCAATTTCTCCCTTAATCTGCCTATCGCTTCAATCAGTTTTAGACATTCGTTCAGTCCGTATTTTCCTCTTAATTAATTTAGCACATCAATCATTAAATATGTAAAAACAGAAAAAACTATATTGTACATTGTGTTGGCATCAAAGGCGCACACAGCCACTGTCATTCAAGTCAATTTCTGATAGCATTTATTAAATAATTACAAAGACGCCGACTTACGCTTTGGACAGACTGTAACAAAATCGAAATGACAGCTGTTCACCGAGTAGCTACCAAATAGTCAGAAATCGATGTGGCATAGTTCACTGGCGTATTGGCATACATCGAAGCATATTAATTTGTTTATATGTATGTGTACATTATATGGGTGTATATGTAAAATGAAATCAGATACGCGAGCGATCAAAGTTGATTCATAAACATGCCGCTTTTTTATACAATTATCACCCTTGTTCTTTGTGTTATTTGTACGTAAGTGTCTAAAGCTTCAATAGAAAAATAGCTATAATAAATCAACGAGATCTTCGTAATAAGTATGGATATCAAATGATTTACATTGTGAAGGAATGTGTTTTTTTTTTTTTTTGTATAAACCCAATTAATTAATTTAATGTGGGTGTGCAGATGTTGAATAAGTGCGTGTTAGAAAGAGATTAATGTTGGAATAATTTGCGGTGTTTTTCTGCAAACATTGCTTTTAACTTTTTTTCTATAAAACTGAACATCCGCACAATAGCTGTTGTAAAAAGCTTACGCAAGCGCACCACACATCCCCGCGCGCACGCATTCTATCCTCCCGCCCACAACCGAAGCTAGTCGGCTGTTCCCATTAGGAACTAAACTGCTATAATTATGTGTAAAATGACTTTTGAAGTAACAGTTTTGAGTATATTTGGGCATTCAACGAGGTGGAATTCTACAACGCCTGCAACACTCAGGAGGCTAGCCATGAAGGTATGGCCCAATCTTCTAAATAGTTCGACTTGTGCGTTACGTAGCTCAAATTTTTTGATCAAACATTGCACTGCTACCGAGTTTTAAACTATATTTCAGGTTTCAAGTCTCTAGATACCCAGGTAGTTAGTTAAAAATCGATTGCAAGATTTGCAATTTAAAACTAGTTTTCTCAATATCTCGGTCCATGCGCCACCTACTGGAATTTTCTTTATAAAATATTGCATTGTCACCAGGTTCTGACCCACGGCCCAAGTTTCAAGTCTCTAGCTCACCGGCAAGTTAGTCAAAAATCGATTGCAAGATTCCCCTCGTTTCTCAGGGTTTGTAGTTATCTCAATTACCACGCCACCTGGCGGAACTTTGTTTTCTATAAATTATATTGTCACCGGGTCTCGAACTATGTGCTAAGTTACAAGCCTCTAGGTAACCGGGAATTTAGTTAAAAATGGATTGAAAAATTCCCAAATTAAAATTAATTTTCCTAATATTTCGATTCATGCGCAAACTAGCGGAATTTTTTTGATAAATATTGCATTGTCACCGGGTTCTGACTTACGGCTCAAGTTTCATATCTCCAGCTCAGCGGGAAGTTACTCAAAAATCTATTACAAGATTCCCCTCGTTTTTCAAGGATTTGTAGTTACCTCACTTAGCGCGCCACCTGGCGGAACTTTGTTTTCTGTAAATTATATTGTGACCGTGTCTCGAACTATGTGCTAAGTTACAAGTCTCTAGGTAACCGGGAAGTTAGTTAGATTCCCAAATTAAAATAAATTTTCCGAATATCTCGATCCATGCGCCGCCTAGCGGAATTTTTTTGATCAAATGTTGCATTGTCACTGGGTTCTGATCCACGACCCAAGTTTCATATCTCCAGCTAACCGGGAAGTTACTCAAGGATTTGTAGTTTTTCAAGGATTTGTAGTTATATCACTTAGTGCGCCACCTAGCGGAATTTTGTTTTCTGTAAATTGTATTGTCAACGGGTCTCGAACTATGTGCTAAGTTACAACTCTCTAGGTAACCGGGCAGTTAGTTAAAAATGGATTGAAATATTCCCAAATTAAAATTAATTTTCCTAATATCTCGATCCATGCGCCACCTAGCGGATTTTTTTTGATCAAATGTTGCATTGTGACCGGGTTCTGACCCACGACCTAAGTTTCATATCTCCAGCTAACCGGCAAGTTACTCAGAAATCGATTGCAAGATTCTCTGCATTTTTTCAGGGAATTTCGTTTATCTCGATTCGCCTGCCACCTGGCAGCATTTTGTTTTCCAGGAATTGTAGTGCCACCAATTCGTAAACTATGTGCTAAGTTTCAAGTCTTTGGATCTATGAGAAGTTAGTTAAAAGTCGATCGCAAAATATCCATTTTAAAATTAATTTTCTGTATGTCTCGATCCGTGCGCCACCTAGCGGATTTTGTTCACTGGCGTTGTAATGTCTCCCAGGTCTGAACTATGTTCTAAGTGTCAAGTGTCTAGCTCAACGGGAAGTTACCGAAAAAGACCTTTCCATGAAAGGGACTTAATATAAAGGTATGATATAAAAATGAAGAATATACATTAGGGTGGTTACAATTTTTGTGCTATCTTTCTGGGAACCCTCCTAAAATAAGCTAAAAGATCAGGAAATGGTTATTGCAAAGTTTCAGGCCAATCCGATAATGTTAAAGAGGTTATTGAGGTCAAAGTTAGGAAAATGGCGATTTTTAGAAAAAATTTTAGTGCTTCGTCAGTAAAGGTGAAATCATTTGTGCCAGGAACTTGACTCGTATACCATTAAATATTGTAATGTCCATAGACGTTTGCATGGAAATTAAAATTTAGGGATATCCACTATGACCTGATCTGATAAATGCTAAAAATAACCGTTTTATAAAAATATTATTAAGATCAAAATCAATACAAATAAAATTACCTAACGAATGGTGTACGAGTCTAGTTCCTGGCATAAATGGTTTCACTTTTACTGACGAAACACAAACAATTTTTTCTGTTTTTCCTAACTTTGACCTCAATGAGGTACGTGTTAACATTATCGGATTGGCCTGAAACTTTGTATGTATCTAATCTATTGGCATATTTTATGGGGGTGCGCCAGCGGAAAATCTAAAATTGATTTCTTGTGGCCACCCTAATATATGTACATGTACTGACAAAAATTTATTTCGTCTCACTTGAACTTAAAAATTAAATATGAAAGAAATTGGTGAAAAGTCTGAAGGTTGAACCGCAGAAGATAATTGAAGATTATCGCTCATTTATCTAATTAGTTGAATATAATAAATAATATAATAAAACTAAATGCGCAGAACGTAAGCTATTTTGTCCCTCTTTTGGCCTAATCCTGTGATATATGTATATCCGCAGACCGTATTGTTTCTTTTCTATCAGCCAAACCTTAGGTCAGGGTAGGTTGAGCTGGCTGGTTCTGATTTTTGATGTAATTGATTTTTGAATTTTGAAGTAATAAAATAAATTTTGAATATTTCTAAAAAATAAAATATATATTTAAATTGTGTCTTATTCTTCTTCTTCATCCCAACTTTAGTCGTTATTTCCTAAACATTACTAAATAAAAAAAAAATAATAATTAAAAATAAAACAAAGAATATAAAAAATTAAAGATACAAAATTAAAACAAAAAGACAAAGAATTTTCCTTCAACCATGAATTACAAAATATATAATTTTTTTTCTAAAAAATAAAAGAAAAAGCTTTGATGAGATTTACAAGGTGTAATCGAAACAGCTGTCGCTTTGTCCGTCCTGATGTCATGTTGTTTACATTTTTCCAAATTATTAAAGAAAAATAAAAAAATAAAAATAAATGTATTAAAATAAATATAAATAAAACAAATATTAAAATCAAAAAAGACGAATGAATTTACCTTCTATCAGGATTACAAAATATATAATTTTCATTCTCAAATAATATTATTTTATGAATTTTCAAAAATTTTACAGTGTACTTTTTACTGCGCCCGTTCCCAATTTTATTTTATTGTTGGTCATCAATTTTGTTTCAATGTAGTTGGTCTCACGCATCCATTTTCTGGCAGCCGCTGTTCTAAATGTATTGGTTTTCCAAGGTGCCCTTTCCTTTTGTATTTCTCCTTCCTTTACCCCTTTTCTTTCCTCATTCTGTTTCCTTTTCACCTTCACTTTCCTTTTCTTTCCCCTTCTCCTCCTACTCCTTCCTCACCTTCCTACTTCTCCTACTACTTCTCTTTCTCCTTGTCCCTCTAACTTTCTTTTTTCCTTTTTCCTATCATTTTGCCTTTCGCTTTTCTTTCCCTTTTCCTTCACATTTTCCTTTCCTTCTCACCTCTCTTTTTTAACTTTGCTTTCTCTTTCTTTTTCCATTTTCAAATCCTTTTCCTCAATGACAACACCTAGACAGAAAGCTTAACAAGCATGAATTCTTTGAGAAACGCGAATGTGTTAAAATTGATATGAAAAATAGAAAACAATATTAACTTCGAAAATTCTTTAAATGTCCACGTCATGCAGTTTTTTGAAACAGGAGAGTTTCCTTGTATAAAACATCTATATATTGTGACGAATATTAGTGACACTAAGTGATACTCACATCACTAGTCTGATGCTAAATAAATGAAGCCACAACAACAATAAAGCAGGCAGTCACTTGTATCTACATAAACGAATCAACCATTATGTCTACACATATGTACGTACAAGCAGCGGAGAGAAGACGCACAAACACATGCATATCTGACATGCGCAAGTACACTCACACATGCACGCGCATATGAGAGCCTTAAACGTAGTTATAGTTGGTAATTTTATAGCTGCTAACTAACTAGTAAATTCTAGAATAGAACCGCCTCGAAATATGTCAACGAGGAAACAAAACACTATAAAAGCAGCAACAGTTGAGGCACGAGAATCAGTTTCGAATAAGCACGCTATCTGTCGAGCAATAGAAGTGCTATTTTGAAAGTACTTGAATAAAGGCCATTTTGCATTATTAAATATTGGAGTTATTTATTCAACAGTTTAGTGATTCGAACTTAGCATAATTCGTTACAATATATAACATTTATCGAAAAATATACATACATATATCTGCAATATTAAATATTTAATCCTCTTTAAATAAAATGAAACAAGTCGTACACAATCCTTCTGACAGTAGCGCGACGAACATATTTACGTAAATGAAATTTAAAAAATGGTTCAATGTTTTCACTACAAAGTTATTCACCGCCATTCATCAGTTAAGTAATTTAAACTTATTGTATTGAATTTTATTGCAGTTTCACTTTTATTCGCGGATGTATGCAACCAAGTGAATAGTTTTGAAAAATATTTTTTATTACAAACTTTTTAGCGACTTTTTACATTTGAACTTGCTCTATTATATAATATCATACATTTAGAGCAAAACTGCAGTCAACTCAAAAAATTGCAATATTCAGAAAACACAAAAAACTAACTGCCTCTCCCACGTAAGCCAATGCATTCTTAAACTTTGTGAAGTCGTTTCTCGTTGATTAGTGAAGGTATACAAAAATCGAGTAAACAGTCGGTAGTTTTTGACTTGCGATGCCCGTAGGTAGACATAACTTCGAAATTTAAGATTTTTGAGTTAGCTACCTATTGATCTAAGTGTGCGATATGTACACGATGCATTACAGCAATAGAAAGCGTGAAAGTGTGTGCGGTTTCATTCATTATACAGAATATTGCTTGTAATGACATTGAAATTGCCGATTACTATCAGCAATATAAAATTTATTGTGTTTAATTAATACAATTGATTGCATTTTTGATTGAGCGGGTGTGGTACACATAAACGACAAATATCCACAGTAATATATGAAATTAAAAAAAAAATTATAAAAATTAATCCAAAACAAGCGAAAGCAATGGCAAACCCATATGCATATAAGCGAGATGAACGAGTTTACTTAAATGACGAGGTTGATTTACGCAGGACAATATTTAATTTTTTTACTGAGAAAATTGTAGTTGCTGAGCGAGGTCTCGTATTGCTTAATGTTCGAAAATGTTTGAAAACGTTTTAAATCAATTTTTTATTTTAATTTATTAAATATTTTGAGAAAATAGCGCGACAGCATTACGGCCAAGCGCAGCTGTTTCGGTTAAACCTCGTAAAGAGCTTCATATGACTTTCCTTCGGGAGAGCCATTTGTAGCCGCACTACTGCGATGAGCAAACTCGAACAGACTCGAACAAAGCTATGTCTTATTATTGTGTAACTTTCTCCCAGTTCTTCTGCTGCACTTATTTACGCTTTCGTGTGGAAAATATTATCGTTTCCAATACGTTACTTTCTCGCTAGTAATAAATACTGAACAACAACAACAGCAAGGCAAACGGATGGAATTGTAAACAGTCACATATACATGTACAATGTAATACAGATCACATATTACTCAGATATATACACACATCTGCCATGAAAAGCTCTCAGTGAAAACTCATCTGCCTTGCAGACACTGATGACCTGATACGAAACATTTATTCTCTCTCAATTCGTTTCCAGGAATGGGTCTTGAAGTTCATTCGATTGTAAAGAAAAGTTCATTCGTTTCCAAGAATGGGTCTTGAAGTTCATTCGATTGTAAATAAAAGTTCATTCGTTTCCAAGAATGGGTCTTGAACATCAGATGGTTATAGAGTTGCCTAATCTACCAAAAAAAAAAAAACTCCAAGAAATCCGTTCGGTTTCATTATTTTCAAAAAAATCTGTAAGTAAGGTGATAAAAACTTATTAAAATTTATAAAAAAAAGGCAAAGTTTTGTAGAAATATTTTGTGGTAGATAAGTGAAAAATATGAAATAATATATTTGGATTGCGTTGCTTTGCTTTGCAGCTCTAGCACCGACATAAGATAACAATGAACGGATAGCCCCTTTTTTCACTTTGATGTGACCAAAACGTTTATGTACATACATATGTATATCCACATACAATAAAAAACGCAAAAAATTTATAAGAAATTACGAAATTAGATCACTTGGTGAAGTATCTGCGTTGTCGCCGCAAAAGGCTATTAATTAAACACGTTGCGTTAACCTATACGTATACCTACAATTTATCTCAGCTGTCAAAAATGGAATGACGCAACGCTCCACTAAAACATGGCCTTTATGCACCCGTTTACATCAATGCGAAGACTAAGAATCTGACTTTTTTACCAATCGAAAGTTGCTACCAAAACCCGTTTCGTGTTCAGCCCTTCGATGAAAGGTGTTGTCACTGATACATTTTCCACGGGTGAAAAAGAGTTATTTTTTCTTCGGATTTGTAATCCGGACAAAAATTCGAGTTTTTTGATACCTAATTGACAATCTTGAGTAAATTTTCGGTGAAAATCATAAACTAAAGCTTTACCATGTAAAATACCCCAAAGTTATTCTGAAATGCCCAAATTTGATTTTGAGCATGATGGCATCTATGGTCATTGTTATAAAAAAATGCGCATTTTCACGCGCTCTCAGAGAGCGAGAAGTTTCATATCAGGTCTTCAGTGCTTGCAGATGCCGTTCGGAGTCGGCATAAAACATGTAGGTCCCATCCGGCCAATTTGTAGGGAAAATCAAGAGGAGCACGACGCAAATTGGAAGAGAAGCTCGGCCGTAGATCTCTTCAGAGGTTATCGCGCCTTACATTTGTTTTTTCTTTTTTATACACACATATACATACATAGAAGGCTACAGCAAATATGAGATGCAGATGTATGAGAGAAGTAAGTGAGCAACTAATCGAGAAAGCTGTTCGCGATAAGTTTAGATCTTGGATGAAATAGGCGAACGAGGTAACTAGGTAAGCGCTAGCTAAGGATTAGCCAATCATTTTGATTTTATTACGCTATAAGTGATGTGCGCGAATACATTAAATTGTGAAGATCTACTACCATAGTAGTGGTGTTAATAAAGAGCATTTGATATAGAGAGTATTTGCGTTTATTAAATAGTTCAGTGATTCGAACGATAATAGAAGGCGCAGAATTGTAAGGAATTTCTTGAAAATTGCTACAATAATTTGTATATGGGGAAATCCGCCACACTTTGGTTTTTATGGAGAAAAACATTTTTTTTTTTTGAAACATTGTATCACGCAAATATCTTTTTGTTAGGAACATTGAGGGGTAAATTGGAGCTATAGTGCATCGCCGTTACTCGTCTTACATAATTCCTCAAAAAGATATAGTCAAAAGATCGAGCAAAAAATATATAAATTGAGGTCGCAATGTTTAATATACATTTATTTCAACACTTCTGTACCGATTATATCGAAATTTTAACAAAATATGGAGATATATGCACAAACAAGTTTTAATACCCGAGATCCGGTTTTGGAGATATTGATAAAAATATAAACCCGGAAAACCTTAAATTTGTTTACTTATTTAAACACTTCTTAACCGATTGTGCTGAAATTTTATCAGGATGTACATATCTATGTGGGGTATATTTACGTAAAATTTTGTTGATACCCGAAACCCGGTTTTAGAGATATCGGCAAAAATATGAAACCGGGTAACCGTCAAATATTTCATACCCGTTTGTTAATTTTTTCTCTACACCACAGTAGTATACCATCAATTGCCTCAATTTGGAATATTCACGCAAAGAAAGTTATTGATGTTTGTACATGGGGCAAATATACGAAATTTTCGCCAAAAATTGGCAATCGTCGAAAAATGTAGAAATTTTTTTTTTTTAATTTTTGTACCAAATTTGTGTTTCTTTTCATTTACTTTTAAATAAAACCTGGTTGAAAAAAAAAATAAAATTTTTTTTCTACACTTTTTGATGATTGCCAATTTTTTTTCGGAAATTTCGTATATTTGCCCCATGTACAAACATCAATAACTTTCCTTGCGTGAATATTCCAAGATGAGGCAATTGATGGTATACTACTGTGGTATAGGGAAAAAATTAACAAACAGGTATGAAGTGATAAAAGTAAAATTGTAGCTGTGCCCACAAAAAACATGCTCCTGAAAAAAATTTACGCAACCAAGTGCTTCCACTTTTCTGCTTCTTGCTTCAAAACTGAAAGGGCCACATCGAATTTGAAGAGCCAGATATTTTTAGTCCCTGATGGGCTATTATCGTGCATAATCCAAATTTCGTTACCCAGTTGCCTCAAAAATCTATAAGCAAAAAACTCTCAATATTGAAAATGACAAAAAAAAGTATCGCTACTTTGATTGATGATAGTTTTGAGTATTGGAGGGGCACATTAGTTCTGCTCATACTTTTAGAATCTCCGTCTCAAAAGCAACAGTCAGTTAAAATTCCATAGCGCTTCAGCGATGCCTCAAAATTTTATCGAAAAAATAAAAAAAAAAAAAAAGTCAAGGGTATCGCTTGAAAAAGTGCAAAAATTGACGTTTTCTACGTTTCGAAGTTCTGCAAAAACTTACTATTAACTTTCTTGATTTTAAAAATCATCAGATCGGATAGTCAAAAGGTCAAATTTGTACTTTTTTCTCGCCTTAAGTTTTGTGCCCGTCTGTAAAACCCGAGTATCCAAAAAAGTAAAAGTTTTTGGGATTTGCCCATATATACCTGCACTAAGCTATGCATTGTTGTTTGTAGGTTATTTATAAACCATTGGTTCGTCAAGTCGGAAGAACCAAACATGCTGCATACAAATTAACTTAATTCTAACATTTCATATTAAATATAGGCCCTGAATTCAAAAGGAACTTATGGAAAAAATTCAAATTATTAATAACGCTGAATAGAATGCGAGCACATTTGTTTACGCCTAGAAAAAAATATAAAAGAAAATAGGCCCAAATGTTGCAAGTACATATGAGATCAAAGAAATGTGATAATGGGAGCAACAAACACCTCAATGCCGAAAAATTAGTAATTTGAATGTAATAAGCGCACAAATGAAAAAAAAAAAAATTGAATTGTTACACAATACAAACATTGGGGTAGGCCAATTTTTTTACATAACAATTATATATGCTGCAGGGAATCGGATGGAAACTTTTGTAGAAGATAGTGTGTACCCATTTCAAATAAAATTGTCCACTATATCATTGTTTATTATAAAAGCCCCTGGTGTGGCAGGAACCATCCGCACAGATACTTCCTAAGTATGTCTTCTACTTATTTTATAAGTCATCTTGTTTGCAGTACCGTACATCGGGATAAAAAGGGATGCATACATCACAGAAGTGTTGGATCGACAGAGCTTATTAGAAGTATAAAGTTGGTACATGATTTCGTTAAATTACTGCAGATTTGTGCAGTATAAAATAGTTAAACGTTCCCGAAATCGTTGGGCTGGTACCTTAAAAGTACCTGTTACCGCAACGTACCGGATCTATATCCGTCAAAGGACCATCAACACCGATGACACTCCTCAAGACCTTCGTGGATTGTTTTTATCGCTACAACAACAGCAACAATATCCCCACCTAAAATCTGTATCTAAGGGAGTTGGAAATAATAACAACATTATAAATTTTACAACAATATAAATAACCAAATTTAATGTATATGTAAGTGTTTCGCTATAACAAGCTACATAGCAAGCAATGAGCAAAGAACATCAAACGAGTTTTGTACCCGTTTGGAGCTTACTTTCCATTTTGTTCCACTAAAGTCTATTTGTTTTTTGTTGGGAGCCAAACAGAGCTCACGGGGACTGAGCATGTGGGCTACAGACAGCCAGTAGACTCATTTTGAGGACTTTATTGAGCTAGATTATGCTATCGAAAACCCTAATATAACGTACCCATATATTCTCATACAATCTTTAATAGTACGAACTAACAATATGAAAGCTGCATGTCAACATGCAAAGCGCTCATAAAGCAAGAATCTGAAATTAATTTTTTTTTAAGAAATACATCTCATAAACATATGTAAGTACTTATGTGTATACAACCCAAATACAAAAGAAAAGCGTGCTGGAACAAAAAATTAATTCTGTAATGTGTAAGTAAAGCTACATATTATATGTATTTTAAGTACATAAAGATGAAAATAAAAGTTTTTTCTCTTTTTCTTATTATTGAAAAATGTTCTAAAAGTGGCTTAGTTATACTGGGTAACACATGTACAACACATTTACTTCCCTGCAAAAAATGCGTTTAGTCTAGGATGAGTCCGATATGAGTCGCAAAGAAGTATGCGACTAATGCCAGTTTTGATCTCTTTGTATGCGTTGAGATGTTCCCTTTTGTTTGAGCATGTCCTATGAAGATACAAATTTTACCCATTTATACTCGAACGGGAACGATAGGACCAATCCCCTTTGTACCCATATGGGAACGAGTGAAGACTAATCTCTTTTCTCATAAAAAAATGTTAGTTTTCGTATTGTACGAGGTTATATACATTTTTAATGCAATTTTAAAACTTGCAAAAAATTGTTAGATACATCTATTTAAAAAAAAGTATAAAGATGCCAACTCATTCCAAGAGATATGGGTTGACGATAATGGAACATGTGGCCCAAGTCATTTAGGTTCGGTATAGGGCTCCGCATTTTTCTTAAATAATTCGAATCAATCACCTATAATCTTTCTTATTTTACACACTTGGGATACGCTTACTTGTATGTTTCTTAAAATGGAATACATAGATTTCAACCTGACTAAACCCAACTGTACCTAAAAGGGACTAGAGGGAATCAATTCTGCCCCAATGTAGACAAAAGAGATCAATCGCTCTCTCTTTAGGGATTAGTCGCACTATTTTTTTTTATTACGTCTGTAGCAATGGAATTTCAATGAGTACACGCCAACATGCCACAAAGTAATTATACAGAAACCATAAACAAGAACAAATATTTAGTGTACTATTTTGAGTGATCGCTAATGTCAATAAGTGACATACAAGGCTAATGCGGGTGTTTGATGTGTGTGCTTAGATGGCGTAAACGCATACGTGTATGTGTTGGCAGTGCCAATTGTGGGCCATCATTAAAAAAATTGACTACTTGTAAGTGTCACAGATCTTATAAGTATAGTATTGGTTTACAAACACACATACATACATAAATAAACAAATGGAACAAGCACAGTGGCCTAGTGCCAAATATAGCGCAGTATGTCAATTTAGGCAGCTAGTCCAAAAAACAAGCATAAGAAAATAAGTCATGCAATCAATTATGTGAATACTTCTGAGTTTGCTATAGAGTAAATAGAAAGTGAAATTTGAAATTTGAGAGTCGTGTAGTGTGTCCCGTGGCTATTAAAATAAATACGGTACAATCTGTTAAGTTCGATTTTTCAGTGCGATCTTAATTTAACTAGACATTAGCCCTGCCACTTTGCCTATTGAAACGGATATGAACAGTGAAATTTGTTGAAAGCGGCGAAAGTGGAAAGTTAAGAATCTGAGCTCGACTTTAATTCCGGTCAAACTCGCACTGCAGAACCATTCGTAAGCATCAAAAGTTGCAGGCGTATAGTCTGCCCAACTTTAACTGTAGCTGAAAACCGCACTAGTAACCCCGCCTAAGAATTTATAATATTTACTCGTTAAAAAGAGCAAAGGTGCCCACGCAATGTCTCATTGACCCACTACCATATCCATTTGGCTCCGTCAGGCTGTCTACACTAAACAAATCGATTTCGATAGAATAACACAAAAATTAGTGCTGGCCGCTGGAAGTTTTATTGTTGTATATGTTTTATTTAGAGAAGTAAGTTGTTGTCATTTTTATTAAAAAATAAAAATAAAAACAGTTGGAAATTCTAGTTTCACGACTTATGGAGGTTATATATTGAAGTGCACTCGCTTGAAGTCTCTGCAAACCCAATGAAAACAGTATTATCAACAACATGTAGCTGTACAAGAAGGAGTTTCGGAGCCAATCAGGAAAAACTGAACTGGTCCTCTTTACAAGAAGGTACAAAATGCTGAATCCTATAACACCAACGCCTTACAACACAAACCTTGCTTTAAGCGATAAAGTCATATATCTGGAAGTTTTTTTAGATAAGATATTACTCTGGAGTGGAAATAAGACCGAACGAGTAAAGAAAGCCGCGTTGTTATTCTGTAAAAGAGTGACAGAAAAAAAAAACTTAACTAAAAGAGTCACAGATCTAAAAAAAACTTCCGGATACCTGACGTGCAAAATACTACAATGGATCTATAACGCCATTGTTCGCCAGATTATACTGTATGGTGTTCTGTTTTAATGAACTGAACTTAGGAAGGCAATGAATTTCAAATGTTTACTAAACGCTCAGAGAAATACGTGCCATTGTGCTTATTGATTCAAATTTATTTTTAAAAACTCGCTCACTAAGCATAAATTCTATACATTTCTGAAGCAGAGCAGTGCTTTTAAAAACTATGCTGAGGTAGGGCATTTTCGAACTGGTGGATGGGTGATATTTCGCTCTTCACTCGATGAACTCTATCATTCATCATTAATTGGCGCTTAATCGCTTAGCCAATTTTTACCGTTTCGTAACAAGTCACAGCAGCAAAACTTATTTCGCGATACTGACGCCAGTTGAAAGCATCAAGGGAGATGAAGTCTTTTTCCACCTGTTTCTCCCCACTTAGTTGAGGTCTCCCCCTCCCTCTGCTTCTAAACTGCGGTGTCGATTGAAAATGCTTTTAGTCCATATAACATTAAAACAAATCCAAGTTTTGCTAACTCTAGGGTTACCTTGTACTTTAAGTCACATACTGAAAGTTGTATGAGTAGTACCAGAAAGAGACTTCAATATTTCTTAGCCCTTGGTTCGAAGGAATTAAATTACTTGCTAGAGGTGTGTTTAGCCCACATTTTCAAGATTACTGCCGTAAATTGGTATCTTTTTAGAAGCAATAATTGGTCTTCACTCTGGGAAAATTTGTAGAAAAGATTCTTGAGTATGGAACTCATCTACAACTTTTACATCTATCAATGTTATGTATGTTTTTGTCAGTATTAAATAAATAAATAAATGTAAGGCGGGATAACCTCCGTAGAGATTTTAGGCCAAGCTTCTCTCTTCCAATTTGCGTCGTGCTCTTTTTAATTTTTCCTACAAATTGGGGGAAGATTTTCATGGCAGAAATATACTCGGAGTGATCGCCAAATACTGCCGAGGGGCGACCGCGCTCAGAAAAATTTTCTTCTAATAGAAAAAACTTGTTTCTAAAATTTTCATGTTGCTTTGCCCGGGGCGTGATGAACCCAGGATTTTTGGTGTAGGAGGCGGAGCACGCTACCATCATACCACGGTGGTCAGTATTAAATAAGCATTATATAACTTTTTGATATTTCTAATTCACTTTTTCTAATTTAGAAATTTATAAAAAATTTAATAAGTATTTTAACTCTGGTAGGTCTTTTCAACCTTCTGGCAGCGGTGCCCTTTTGGTTTCTTTTTTTTTTTTATAGATGTATTCTACTTCTTGTAGTTTCTTCTGTTTCGACAGCAGATCCAATATATACAGGTCTAACTAACTTTAAGTATTCGTGAACTTAAGGGATTTTTTTTCATCGACGTTGAATCCAAAATGTATTGTAGTGAATTTATAAAAAAAAACTAAAAAAAAACTGAAGATAAGGATATAAAAAAAATTCAAAAATCTAACTCTTCGATATTTACAAAACGGACTGGCATACAATTTTTTGTTGTTTTAGCTCCAACCTTCTTTTTTAATACTACAGGGTGGATCACTAAATTAGCAGTGGCGCTTTTTTTCAAACTTTGTCACCTAATGATTATATTTTTGAAAATTTAAGAAAAAACTGCCATGAATTTTGTAAAAGAAACTATGCAAACTAAACACTAAAACTTTTTTGATAACTCTACAAAATTTTTCGAGGATTTTCCTTCATATAAAGCTACATTCCAGCGTATGGAGGAAAATATAAAACTTTCTTCGAAAAAAAACAATTTGTCGAAATCAATACAAATTACGAGAAACCAATAATTTTTATTTTGTCGAACTAAAATCAATTGCGCTACAAAACTGTATTAAAAAAAAATTGCAGAAAACACAAAATAAGCAGTTAGGAATTTTCGAATTCTAATTCCGAAAATTTTTTTGAGATTGGTTAATGGAAGTTTTTTTCTAAACTTATCGGAATTCAAAAAGTAGAAGAATTAATACCACGAGGTTTCACGAAAAATTTTAGCTGTATTTTGGAATTCGCTGTGGTGAATAACTTCCAAGGCGAATTCAGTATCAGGTGTTATTATCCCAACAGCTGATTGCTTCTACTTGAATATTTTCCATACAACGCCTTGTACTTTAATATGTCAGTTTATCGAAATCAATTAAAATTTCCTTTTGACTTGACATTCTTCTGCACGGTGAATTGGTTGAATTCGCTTTGCCACCACTTGGTATGGATTCGCCTTGACAACTTCACTCTTTCAGATTTATATTTCTGTTTGGGCTTCTTTTTAAAACACATAAGTAAATTGCAATCAATCTGAGCAATTAAAGGTCAAAAAGTTAAATATTTTCACATAAATTGTATTACAAACTACCCTTTTTGATTTGCTCCATAACTGACTACACTTACAACGTACTTAAATCATTTATTTTACATATCCAATTATGCTTCAACAAATAATTTATTGCGATTGCATTTACACTCGAACGCACGCATTCCATTGTATGTTGCATTCATTGTACAGTATTGACACAGAAACCCAGTGCGACTTGAATGAAGTAGATTAGTTTTTTCTCCCAGTGACTTTAAACAACAAAACAGAAAAACAAAAAATATAACGAAGTACATCACTTGTTGTATAATGTGGCAGGCAACGCAAATAAAAGCATAACAACAGCTCCAGGCACTTGAAACGCATATACGCCTAATTGCCACACAACAACGATAGCTACATAGATCGCCAGACCGGAGCTAAAAAGATAGAGTCGAGCCAATGCCAGAGAGTTGCTATCAAGCTACACCCTTTTGTGGTGCTTATTCCACTAATGAGATCAATTTACGGCTCATTGATTGACGCAGAGCAGGCAAAGACAATTGTAAGTATGAATGGAGCTGTGTAGCCTTTAGTGATTGCGCACGCACATGAGTGGATATATTCAGTGAGTATGTGGCAAGCAGAAACAATGCGTAAAGTAACAATAAAAACAAATAAACGACAGAAAAATGTCAACATTCCTCATGCAGAGAAATAGTTTTTCTTTTTTATTGTTTTTTTCTACAACAACAACAATGAAAGTATTTACAAGCTCAATTGTCATTTGCCCTTATTTGTTAGTAGTGCTTCAATTGCTGACTTGAGGGTTCCTTAATTTTTACTTTTTAATTGAGTGTATTGTGTTTTGTATGCTCGATAGAAGATCCATAAAATGCATTCCGAGAGCACTCATTACGATTATGAAGTTGGGGTATAGAAAACTAATTGATTTTTCCTTAGGATTGTTTATATATATTAGACGTGATGTGTAGATTCCGATAAGAAATCAATTTGATAATAAATCGACAAATTTTCTGTAACAAGACGAGAGCTTTTAGACCGCATATCAATAACTACAATAACTAATCGATAATTTTTCGATGGCTATAACTTTTCGATAGATAATCGATAAATTTTCGATAACAAAGTAAAGACTCGTCGATTAAAGATAATGTATAATTTTTTTTAGTAAATCGATACCTTTTTGATAAAAAATCGGAAACTCATTGATAACCATGGCGGCCGCCGTGGTGTGGTGGTAGCATGCTCCGCCTACCACACCGAAGATCCTGGGTTCACGCTACAGGCAAAGCAAAATAAAAACTTTAGACACAAGTTTTATCAATTAGAAGAAAATTTTTCTTAGCTGGGTCGCCCCTCGGCAGTGTTTGGCAAGCACTCCGAGGGTATTTCTGCTATGAAAAGCTCTTAGTGAAAACTCATCTGCCTTGCAGATGCCCTTCGGAGTCGGCATAAAACAAGTAGGTCTCGTATCGCTAATTTGCAGGAAAAACTAAAAGGAGCACGACGCAAATTGGACGAGAAGCTCGGCCTAAACTCTGTTCGGAGGTTCTTGCGCCTTACATTTTTTTTATTTTTTATCTGAAAAGAGCTCTTCGGCTTCTCATTGGTGATAGCCCATATCGAAAATTATTTTTATTTTCGGCGTATTATCGAAAGCAAAATTAACAACGAGTTATCGGTTTTTTATCCGCTTGCTATGGCCGAGTTTTTTCAGATCAGAACCGATGAATCGTCCATGAAAAGTGGCTAACACACCCATAACCAAGTGGCAACATTTCGATAAGAAATCGATTTTAAAATAAATCGACAAATGTTTCTGTAACAAACCGAACATTTTTGAGCAGCATATCGGAAATTTTTCGATAATTAATCTAGAACTAAATCGATAGCGATAACAAACTCGTTCGTCTCCACTCGTCGATAAAAAACCGGTACTTCATTGATAAGAATTGTTATCGATAAAAAATTTAAAACACGTCGATAAAAAATCGACAATTTACGTCCACATCTCGTCGATAAAACTCCTATAATAAACCGATAAGAGTTCGATAAGAAACGGATAACACGCCAATAACCCATCTTTAGCAAGCACGCCTCCATTCTGGCTTCGATTTTGTCTTCGGTTTCGATCTTTTTCTCCTCTCATTTCTTTTTCATTTTCTTTCCTTCCCTTTCCGTTGCATTCCTTTTTCTCCTTTCCTTACGGTTTATTTCATTTCCTTATCCTTCCTTCCTTTCCCTTCCTATCACCATACAGCATACTGATCCCGCACACTTTACTTACAACTACCCTACGCTTATATTCTATGTTTCCCCATGCCGTCAGCAAACACATCAACAAATTTCAGCACAAAGAAAACGAATATTGAAAACTGCAGGCCAGATTCCACTACAGTTCTCACCGACGGGTCTGAACTAGGATATCAGTTTGGCATTGCTACATAAACAAAGGAGGCATTTCATAAGCATTAGGCTGTAGAATGAGAAAACGTACACTACAACACAAGCTGGGACCGTTAACTGCAGGGAAACATCATCTCATCTAGCGAAGTTTAGGATTAAAATGACCCACACATAGGCCACAAATCGGCCATGATGTCATACGGTTTCTATACCTTTTGCGCCAAATGCCGAGCATAAAAAAAAATTAGTTGCAGAGATTTTTCTATGACTTTACTTTCAAGTTTAAATACTTTCGTAAGATCATTAACTTTTGACCGAGTTTAGCTATCCTTCTTCTACTCAATTATTGGCAGTGACATAGCATATGCGGCACACTTTCCTCATTCACACCTCAGCTGTCGCCCATCCTAGCGGTGCTAAGTCGAATAAACCAGTGTAAAGTGGTAATCCCTACCAGGGATTAAATCTCTGGCTTACTAAGTGTAACATGGAGAAAAACGAGGAGAGTTCATTTTGCCTGATTGTATTTATCGAACAACATATCGACTGCTAAGGTCGAATATCACCCTATCTCGCCTGCCAGTCCGAAAACGTTCTAACTAAGAAAACTGCTTATCTCCGAAACGGGATCAAGAAAGATCTATCTCAGTATTCATATCATAAACTCCCTTAACGGAAATAACGTCAACAAATCCTTGCTAAACAATTTCAGATAGCTAAGCCTCAACTCTATTTTGCTGCACGTTCAATTAATTCCAAAAATTTAATTGTACTCGTAATTGTGATGACACTTAAAATTTATAGCATCATTTTGAACGCACACTTATGACTCGATTTGTGTATTGTTAAATGGTTTCGACTAACGATTTGATAAAACAAGCATGCGAATGTGGTTTATAAAAACCCAAAAGGAATCACAGTATGACTCGGCCAGCTCACTATGTGTAGCCTGTTCATCTCTTTCCATATTCAATGGCGGTATTCTAAGATGCAGAAACTGTTCATAATTACTCTTAGAGAAAACAAGAAGTCACTCTCACTTCGGATCGCTCCGTGATTGATTGGCTGGGTCTTTCCTGGGTCATATTTATAATCTTGAGGTCGCAAAACGATAAGGCTGCACAGAGGAAAAGGAAAGAGTGACTACTCAAATGTTGCCCAAGACCTATATTCAGACTGAATTAAAACAACACAGAAAAATTTATAAAACAGCTTTTCCCTCAAACTGATGGTAAGATTTATTAAAAACTAAGAAATCTTGTTATTGAATTCTTAAATTCACTTCTTCATTGCCTAGCTTTTTCGGGCGATGAATTCTGACCCGAGTCCGCCCATATACATGCATTATGAGGTAGATGCCGCTATCTACTTAGTCATTTAAATGCCCCACTGCACGTTTTATAATTTTCCTCTAAATATTGCATAGCAACACTTTTTATACACTATTTTGTGGAATATTTTTAGGCTCGTTCAACATACCGGTCTATGAGAACCTCACATAAAATGAATGAGTACGTAGTGTTACCAGAAGTTTGTTTTAACGACTAAACTGAAAACCCCTATCAAAAACCAGGACCAATGCTATAAAATAACTACGTTCTCTTGGCAAATACTAGAAGCTTTCTAGCACTTAAACCACTTGCTGCTTCTAGATCTGACAGCTGTATCACTCCTGGAGTATTAGCCTGGCAAGCGTAGGGAACGAGCACAAAACGTGCTCGATCATTTCCTACTCCAACCCGCACTAGCTACATCTGCTATCACTGACCAAGCCTAATTTAAAGGCATGTGACGCCAGACGGCAGTGTCCAGTCAGAATACCCGTCATGAGTCTACAGTCCTCTCTTTTTAATGATAGGAGCAACTGTGTTAGTCTAAGGTTGTAAGACCTACACATAGTCTTCGACACTTTACAGCCCCGCGCTTGAACCCACGCCTTTCCCGCTTGGTCGATCATGTGCACCTCTCGAATTATTTTAATCTCGCACAATGTAATTGGGACGTCTACTGAGCAAGCTTCAAGGGATTCACCATTTTTAGCTAGTTCATCTGCTTTTTCATTCACGTTTATTCCCATATGCCCTGGGACCCAATATAGATGTATGCTTCTCTCTGTCCCAGTTCTTTCCAGAAACAGCTTACACTCTAACACGCTTTTAGATGCTTTTACTTTATTCAAACAAAGTTTTCTCAATTCAAACACAAAATTGTATACCGAAACCTTCTAAATAATATACCCCTTTAGGATGGTACAAAATATACGCAAACGCGTAAAGTAATAAGGCAAATTATTGTTGTTGCTTATACCTCACCCTCCAAAATCTATAATATTGCTTAAACAGAAAATGTTCTCCCAATTGAAAGTATGTGTGGTTTTTAAGCCAGAATTCATCACTCTCATAATTCCTACAGCGCACACAGTGAACATCTATTCTATTTTAAGCGCATATGCATGTATTGCAATTATGCAATAATCATAAAATCAAAACAAATCATTAAAAGGTATTTATTGAATTGAAAGTTGTAAATGAAAACAAAATTCAAGCGAGCAGCATTTAAAAGGCAAAAAGCATGAGGAACCAAAAGCCATACAAAAATAGATTGAGAATTTGTTTTTATATTTCAATTGTACTTGCACCAGTGCACGGACTTTACAACTTTATTGGTAGATCTACCAACTACCATCACCAAAACCCAAAAATCTACCAACATTTTTCTTTGTAAGGAAATTAAGAAACGATTCAATTTCGAAGACGAAAAGTTAAACCTTTTGAAAAGTGTTGATGCACAAAATATTAATTCTAGTGAAATGACAATGATTGTTCCCTTACTTAAAGCTTTTCCATTTTACAAGACTTCCATGGAAATTCCTAACAACGAATGGCGATCATTAATTTTATATGATAAGGAAATAATAGAAAAGATATTTTCCGACGATATTCTTAAAGGATGGATAAAATTTGAAACTGAAAAGAGTCTTCTAAAAGAAAATTTGAGTGAATAAATGTGCTCCTTAGCAATATTACCTCGCACTAGTGCAGCCGCAGAAAGGTAGTTCTCTATAATAAATAATAGATTAAAAATTCAAAGCATTTCCAATCAAATATTAATAAAAGAATATTGTATCGGACGGACTTTATTTCAGCCTCCAATTAAATTAATAAGATTTTATAAAAAACTAGAAGACCCGGCAGACGTTGTCCTGCCCTAAATTGGCCAATCTGCATACATTTTAATAAGCTTTTTCCGTCTGACTCTGCCCTGCCCCCCTCTTTACTTTTTCCTAATCCTTTTATTCACTCCTCCCTCCGTCTTTTTCGCTTCATCTATCTCCATCTTCGTCTCATTCTATCTCTTTCTCAATCTCCTTCTCTTTTTCTCTTTTCTCTTCTCTCAATTTCTTCTCATTCTTCTGCATCCCTTATTGCCTGTCCCAGAAGGTGGTATGTATTTTATTCCAGTCCCAGTCCCAGACCCATTCCGAGTCTCAGTCCCAGTCCTAGTCCCAATCCCAGTCCCAGTCCGTCTCTGGATAATATATTACTCTGTACTAAAGCACTCATGAAAAGCTTTCATTTGATATCCATATTGTATAAACACTGTCCGGGCATTCACTGGCCCACGTTTTGGCCTATATCTCGAGACCCTAGTCACCCAGGGGTATGAAAATTACCCTCTGCTAAATCACTCATCCACAGCTTTCATTTGATATCCATATTCTATAAACACACTCTAGGGGTACCCGGGTCCACGTCTTGGCCTATATCTCGAGACCCTAGTAGGGGTATGAAAATTATCCACTACTAAAGCACTCATCAAAAGCTTTCATTTGATATCCATATTTTATAAACACACTCTAGGGGTACACGGGCCCACGTTTCGGCCTATATCTCGAGACCCTAGTCACCCAGGGGTATGAAAATTACCCTCTACTAAAGCACTCATCAACAGCTTTTATTTGATATCCATATTCTATAAACACACTCTAGGGGTACCCGGGTCCACGTTTTGGCCTATATCTCGAGACCCTAGTCAACCAGTCACCTATGCTATATTTCAAGTTAGATCAAACTACACACGGTGTGCAAAACAAATTCAGAATCGGTTCAGTAGTTTAGGGGTCCATTGGCGTCAATTGTGAGACACGTGTTTTTATATATTAAGATTTTACTTTGTAGAAGGTAATTTGGTTCCTTGTATTTAATAACGCCCATATGGAACTAGATTTTTCTTTTGTTTTTTTTTTCTGACAATTTTTTTTTTGTTGAAATTCAGTTTTTATTTTGAAAAATTTGTGCAAAAAATTCAAACAAGAAATAAATTTGTTTATGAAAGAAAGGTAGTAAATGAGCTCGCAAATATTTTCCCGCGATATTTTCATCAGTTTTTCACGAATAATTTTAAACGAAAATAAAAAAGTTTTAAGTAAACGATTACATGCCAAAATCGGTTATTTTGTGGCAGAAAAATACTGGTACATTGGAAAATTGTTATTGTAATGAGACGTATCGTTAAAGTTTCCTCAGTATTTCAAGCTCAAAATACAGGAAAAAAGCAAGTATGATATAGGCATAAGCTATGTATATACAAATTTACATGAATTTTTTTGTTTTGTTAACATTTTTTTAAGTTTTATTTCCGTGAAATGTGCTTTATTTGTTTTACAATAAAATATGAATTGTTTTGTACAAATATAAAATGTAGCTATTGTTTTCTTGAAAAAAAAATATACCAACTTCTACCACTATTTTAATTTTTCGTCTACCAACATTCTCTTTTTAAAAGTCCGTGCACTGACTTGCACGCTATTGCTTTCATCTATTGACATTTTTATTGCTGTTATTATTATGTTTCGTTATTGTGTCATACTTATAGCAATCATTTTTTATTATTATTGTATTTGACACATTATTGTAACATTGACGTTAGAGGACTTTTGCTGTGACGCAAGCAAGCAAAGTTCTTATGAATCCTACTTCCTCGAGCTGACAGTCAATAGCAGTGACGGTGCAATTGATTCGTTTGAAGGGTAAATTATTATGTGATATCTAGCGAAATGAATATGATTTTATATTGTTCACGCATTGTCAATTAATTGAGCAATATACTCAAACGCAATATACAAAAACACTGCTACACTTACATATATGATATGTACATTTTCCCACTTACAACTTTGCTATAATTTCAAGACATTTACGAGTATGGGTGAATTGCCCTAATGTTTATAACATGTTAGAAGCTCTCAACACATTCAGCTCTCATATTTTCAATCAATAATATTTATGCTCACGACAAACCTTAAGATTCAATACTATTGTCACATGACATGTGAAGTGCATGACTGTAAATTTAATTGACTCATTTTGTATTTCCTATATGAACGATACTTCTATAGCGCGGCAAGTATGTTTTCCATATTCCCCACCTTTTAAAATTCTTTTCTGATTTTAGCTTAGTTGCAAACTAATCTACTCCTACCAGCCTGCTTACTGGAAGGAGTTACCCTTACAGCGGAAGTAACCTTGAATTTTGGTTGAACGAGGAGTAGATGTCTTATTCCACACTCAGGGTACGTGAACACAAGCTCGCTGACTTTGTGACTTCATGGTCCTTCTCTTTCGCTCTCTAACCGACAGTGGAACGAAGCGCAAACACGCGTGGCTACCGCTGTAACTTTATGTAACCTTTGTACATATATATGTTTTAAATATACATTACGGAACTCCTTTTTTCACCACATGGAGTCACAGTTGTTTACTTTCCGGATGATGTATAGACCAACTGGTATGGTCGTCAGACTAAAAAAAAATGTTGGAGGATGTTACAGGCCTGCCAAAACACTGCGCTCAGAACTGCTACAAGATGTCTACTTATGATACAATGAGGCAAAGATAAACCTCAATAAAGAAGAGAAACAAAATACTGAACCATCACTTTCTGCTGAGTTCGCAGAAACCTCGTCATTCAATTGGAAAATTGGCCACGTCTAGACAAAAAAGCGGACATCATCGTAAACACTAAAAGTCGTTTGATATCGAAGAGCATGAAAATGATCAAATTCTCTAGTCGAGTTTCGACCAGTAGATAGAATTTAACACTCAAAACTTGCAATAGAGGAAAACTGACTCGCTAGGTAGAGTCACACCACACTTCGATCTGGAAATTGTAATACGTTAACGTTGTACTTATCCAGAATCAAACTCGAATTAGGAGGTATTGCGACCTGCTTTTAATGTGCCCCACATGGCATCACCATCTTTAAAATAGTATTATGGAATCAACTCTTCGTATGCGGTGGCAATTGTTTAAGGGGTGAAGTAGTGCTACAAGAAGAAGGATACTTGCGAAGCGCTCGTTGGTACAACCTCACATGTCTATTTCGCCCTGCTGCCCTTGTATTTTCTTTATGCAGAATATCTTAAAAAGCTATGAAGTACACAGCTTTCCAAAATATTCGCTTAACAGTTTCTTGTGATTATCTTCTTGTGGAGAATCACACTACAAAACAAAAAAACTGTTTGATTTTCAAGGTGCTACTTTATGATTTTACCTCAAGAGCCTGCGGACTTAGTATAGAGGTAAACTGCAGGAGCCCCAGCTGGTTAGTGGACTAAGAATACTACTGCGGCAGACTTGTAGAAAACTCCATTCCGAGACAGGAGTGCTAGTACCCTACCGTAAGCGAAACGTTACAGTCCTTCCAAGGGCTGCTCATATCCGCAACAGTACCTAATCCTTTAGTGAATGATTTTGCCTTTGAAAATACGATAACAAATAATATGGCATACCTAACAAGCTGTTCGTTTTTCTTATTCTCGATAATTTAAGAAAAAGTATCATGACTTGCGTTACTGAAAAAAAAATTTTTGAAAAGTTCCGAAAATTCGAGAAGTTTGCACGTAAATTTCATATATTTTGTTTAGAATTTTCAGAAAACAATTTCAAAATCGTTTTCGAGAAATTTCAGAAATTCGACATTCAGACAATTACGACTTTTAACTGAGAATTTTCGGAATTTTCCAAGCAATTTCAAAATCGTTGTCAAAATTCGAGAAGTCTGCATGACAATTTCCTATCTTTTATTGATAATTTTCGGAAATTGCAAGCTACGAGACGAAAATTCGACTCAATGGAGATTTTGAATTTTCAGAATTCTCACAACAATTTCAAAAACGTTTTCGAAAAGTTTCGAAAATTCGAGGTCAAAAATATTTCGAAAAGCTTCAAAAAAATTCGAGAAATTTACACTTAAATTTCAAATATTTTGTTCAGAATTTTCAGAATATGCTAAACCAATTTCAAAAACATTTTCGAAAAATTTCACACATTCGACATTCAGACAATTACGAACTATTAACTGAGAGCTTTCGGAATTTGCCAACCAATTTCAAAATTGTTATCAAAATTCGGGAAATATACATGACAATTTAAAATTTTTTATTGAGAATTTTCGAAATTTGCAAGCCGCGAATCGAAAATTCGACTGCATGAAGATTTCGAATTTTTTGTTTGGAATTTTCAGAATTTTCACATCGAGTTCAAAAACGTTTTCGGAAAGAATCGAAAATTCGAGAAGTCTGCATGAGGAATTCGAATTTTTTTATTTGGAATTTTCAGAGTTTTTAAATCAATTTAAAATTTTTTTCGAAATTGTTGAAGTCTGCAAGAAGATTTAGAATTTGCAGAACGGCTTCAAGTAATTTCGAAGTTTTTGAAAAACGGTAAGTTTGCATAATTTCAGTTGCACAATTTATGATAATTGGTTCTTACAAATGCAGAAATTAATTAGTGAACTTTTATAAAATTGCTACTGCTCCACAGAGTTCCATTTCGCGAAAAACAACAAAACTTAAAGCAAAAAAACTTGCAATTTTGAGCTAACCATGATGATGGCCTTAGTTTTATGAATACCAAGAAAAACTTCATAGTGCGGCGAATATTAGTGACAATAAGTGATACTAGTCTGATGCTAAGACTTAGCGTTTAGACATCGGCGTTTCATACATCTTAAGATGGTGAGCAACTCACACAGATAGCCTGCGCTCTTTGTTTAGTCAATGGTTCAGTCTGCAATGAGCAATTGGCGTGGCAACATCGAGTGTTGGTATCGCTAGTTGTGCAGCGAAAAATATATGCAAGTATTTACGTAAATACATTTTATTAATATGCATTAATTTAACTAATTTAATACGAAAAAATGCAACAGGATCCAATAGAGAAACTGTAAATTTTATTTGAAAATAATACTAAAAATTCGGTGGATTTTCATCTAAATTCTTAATTTTTTAATGTATATGGGGTATTCCATGGGATGGAATACCCCATATATAGTTTTGTTGCCCATTTATTTCTAGTACAATCAGGTGTCAGTCTTAAATTTGTAAATATTAATAGTAATAGTAAAAAACGTATGTATTTATTAGGAAAATTATAGGGATCTATTTGTATATGCAAGTGGAATTTAAAGTAGTAAGTAAAAGATAATAAACAAGTAAGGAAGGTTAAGTTCGGGTGTAACCGAACATTACATACTCAGTTGAGAGCTATGGTGACAACATAAGGGAAAATGACCATGTAGGAAAATGAGACGAGAGAAACCCTGGAATGTGTATCAAATGAAAGGCATTAAATAGTATTTTATGAGGGAGTGGGCCATAGTTCTATAGGTGGATGCCATTTAGGGATATAGCCATAAAGGTGGATCAGGGTTGACTCTAGAATGCGTTTCTACGATATGGGTATAAAATGAAAGGTGTTAATGAGTATTTTAAAAGGGAGTAATCCTTAGTTCCATAGGTGGACGCCGTTTCGAGATATCGCCACAAAGGTGGACAAGGGGTGACCCTAGAATTTGTTTGTACAATATGAGCATCAAACGAATGGTGTTAATGAGTATTTTAAAAGGGAGTGGGCCTTAGTTCTATAGGTGGATGCCGTTTCGAAATATCGCCATAAAGGTGGACCAGGGGTGACTCTAGAATGTGTTTGTACGATATGGGTATCAAATTAAAGGTATTAATGAGGGTTTTAAAAGGGAGCGGTGGTTGTTGTATAGGTGGTCGCCTTTTCGAGATATCGCCATAAAGGTGGACCAGGGGTGACTCTAGAATGCGTTTGTACGATATGGGTATCAAATGAAAGGTGTTAATGACTATTTAAAAGGGAGTAATTCTTAGTTCCATAGGTGGACGCCGTTTCGAGATATCGCCATAAAGGTGGACCAGGGGTGACCCTAGAATTTGTTTGTACAATATGGGTATCAAACGAAAGGTGTTAATGAGTATTTTAAAAGCGAGTGAGCCTTAGTTCTATAGGTGGACGCCGTTTCGAGATATCGCCATAAAGGTGGGCCAGGGGTGACTCTAGAATTCGTTCGTGCAATATGGGTATCAAACGAAAGGAATTAATGAGTATTTTAAAAGGGAGTGGCCCTTAGTTCTATAGATGGACGCCTTTTCGAGGTATCGCAATAAAGGTGGACCAGGGGTGACTCTAGACTTTGTTTGTACGATATGGGTATCAAATGAAAGGTGTTAATGAGTATTTTTAAAAGGGAGTGGGTCTTCGTTCTATAGGTGTTCGCCTTTTCGAGATATTGCCATAAAGGTGGACCAGGGGTGACTCTAGAATGAGTTTGTACGATATGGGTATCAAATTAAAGGTATTAATGAGAGTTTTAAAAGGGAGTGGTGTGAAGGCGTTTTCCAGATATCGACCAAAATGTGGGCCAGGGTGACCCAGAACATCATCTGTTGGATACCGCTAATTTATTTATATATGTAATACCTGCCAAGATTTTAAGGGTTTTTTATTTCGCCCTGCAGAACTTTTCATTTTCTTCTACTTAATATGGTAGGTGTCACAACCATTTTATAAAGTTTTTTCTAAAGTTATATTTCGCGTCAATAAAACAATCCAATTACCTTACCATGTTTCATCCTTTTTTTCGTATTTGGTATAGAATTATGGCATTTTTTCATTTTTCGTAATTTTCGATATCGAAAAAGTGGGCGTGGTCATAGTCGGATTTCGTTCATTTTTCATACCAAGATAAAGTGAGTTCAAGTAAGCACGTGAACTAAGTTCAGTAAAGATATGTCGATTTTTGCTCAAGTTATCGTGTTAAAGGCCATGCGGAAGGACAGACGGACGACTGTGTATAAAAACTGGGCGTGGCATAAACCGATTTCGCCCGTTTTCACAGAAAACAGTTAACGTCATAAAATCTATGCCCCTACCAAATTTCAAAAGAATTCCTATATTTTTGTTCGACTTATGGCGTTAAAAGTATCCTAGACAAATTAAATGAAAAAGGGCGGAGCCACGCCCATTTTGAAATTTTCTGTTATTTTTGTATTTTGTTGCACCATATCATTATTGGAGTTGAATGTTGACATAATTGACTTATATACTGTAAAGATATTAAATTTTTTGTTAAAATTTTACTTAAAAAAAATTTTTTTTTTTTAAAGTGGCCGTGGTCCTTCTCCGATTTCGCTAATTTTTATTAAGCGTACATATAGTAATAGGAGTAACGTTTCTGCCAAATTTCATCATGATATCTTCAACGATTGCCAAATTACAGCTTGGAAAAATTTTAAATTACCTTCTTTTAAAAGTGGGCGGTGCTACGCCCATTGTCCAAAATTTTACTAATTTTCTATTCTGCGTCATAAGTTCAACTCACCTGCCAAGTTTCGTCGCTTTAGCTGTCTTTTGTAATGAATTATCGCACTTTTTCGGTTTTTCGAAATTTTCGATATCGAAAAAGTGGGCGTGGTTATAGTCCGATATCGTTCATTTTAAATAGCGATCTGAGATGAGTGCTGAGGAACCTACATACCAAATTTCATCAAGATACCTCAAAATTTACTCAAGTTATCGTGTTAACGGACGGACGGACATGGCTCAATCAAATTTTTTTTCGATCCTTATTATTTTGATATATGGAAGTCTATATCTATCTCGATTCCTTTATATATGTACAACCAACCGTTATCCAATCAAACTTAATATACTCTGTGAGCTCTACTCAACTGAGTATAAAAACATTTTAAGGACTACCTTTATAAAAATTGATCAAAAAGCAGGTCTTTTTGAAATTCCTATCAAGCAGCATCCTGTATCTGTAGATTTGATCCGGGCATTGAATTTGCCCAAAGGCGTTGTTCAACATAAAATATTCGCTTGCAATTGTGCGCATCAATAACTTATTATTTATTGCGTGCTTAGCCGTTGCAGTTTAACAAGAGAATGATAAGTGAATTAATTGATTCGTGCGATCAAAGCGCTCTCACTAATACATCCAAACAACATTTTTGCCGACACTTGTGCTAAGTAAATTAAGCCACAACAACAATAAAGCAGACAGTACTTGTATCTACATAAACGAATCAATCATTATGTCTACACATATGTACGTACACGCGGCGGAGACGCAACGCACAACCACATGCATATATCTGAGATACTCCCGAAAGTATGCAATAATTGTGCACATATACACGCGCATGGGGTATGAGAGAAGCTATAAAATCGTGCATCTGTAGTTATAGCTGAGAAATTTATAGCTAATAACTAACTAGTAAATTCTGGAAATAGAAGCGCATAGAAATAAGTCGGCGAGGAAACCGCACAGTATAAAAGCGGCAGCAGTTGAGGCACGACAAGTCAGTTTGATTTAAGCACGCTATCTGTCGAGCAATAGAAGTGTTATTTTGAAAGTATTCTAATAAAGACCATTTTCCATTATCGAATATTGGAGTGATTTATTCAACAGTTTAGTGATTCGAACGTTAGCAGAAGATTGCAAATAAGCGGAATTGCAGTAAATTCGTTACAATAGCATAGCTTCATGTAGCCAAGCGCCCAAGGCAGAACATTTTTCGCAGCAAACTTAAGGGTCAGTTATACTTACATAGCATAGCAGGGCACAGCAACATTGCTCTCACAAACAATATCTGTGATTTGCGTGTACTTGATAAGACTATGCAGTGCATTGCATAGAAGTCTGTTGAATTTTGATTTTCATGTATGTGTTATGCGCGCGACTCTCTCACCCCCCGTGCTATTAACATTGTTATTGCAAAGAGTGGAAAAATGAGCATCACACACAGCACATATTGCTTGCTTGCTTGCGGTTGTGTATATTTTACATACAAACTTTATTTGTGTGTGTGCTTGCCCTTGTCAACGATAGTCTATGTACGCTACGTAAAGTATAATCACGTTTATGTTTCACTTGCTATGTACTGTTTTGTCATGCAATGCACTGTAAGTATAACTGACCCTTTAGCCATTCATAGCTGATGTTGCACATTACAAAATACGTATTATGTACAATAGGCCATTATTTGAGATTCTTTCCAACAACTCAATGCCATATGACGATATTTGCGAAGATAACAAAATCAAAAACAACTATTAATGCAAGATATGAGTACACATAATATATGTGCAACGTAGCTGCAACTACCATAACTAAAACAGATGTTGCAAATTGTTTATGTCAAACGCGTGTTGAAGCGATTAATGAGCCGCATTTTTGCTTCGTTTGTTGTTATACGTCTTTTGTGTGCAACGCAAGTGTAATGGCAACATATTTAGCGTTTCTTAGTTGAGTGCATGATCGTCCGTGTTGCATGCAAATAAAGCCTAGAACAACAGAAAATTTGTGGCAAGTAAAATTATGTGTAAACACAAGGATTTCGTGGGAATTTTGTAGATGCACGAAAGTAAATAATTATGTATTTTGTTGTGCATGCAACACATGGCTATTTTTATAATTCATATCAACACTTTTAGTTTAACCAATTTTGTATTTAAAAATAGTTGAAAAATAACTTCATGTACTTATTTAATATCAAATACTTGCCACACATTTTTGCAAGTGACGTTTCGTGTGAATTTTATAACGGAATGAAAATCCACAACAGAAAATCAATTAAGCTATAAAATACCGCAAGAAACCACATACAACAATGCAGTACAGAACACAAATAAATACACACAAGCAGCAATTTTACACACACACAAACACGTGCACATATGTAACATCGATACTTGCAGTTTTCTCGAAAATATTTGTTCATCTCAACTCCTCAGCTTCACATTTTACTAGGAGGTTCCCCCACAAACTGCACTTTTTTTCGAATTAGCACATAACATCAACACTAACAAATTTATATCCTTAAAACTTTTGAAAGCTTTTGTTGAACTCACCTGTTTTACTATTTAGTCCACTTATGGTCTTTTCTGAGTTAGAAGTATCAGCCACAAAATCCATTGAAAACAAGCAAAACTAATCGATGTAAACCAAAACTTTATCATAGTATTTAACAAAATATATGTAAATACATACAGAAACGTGCAAGTAAATAGCAACGCCAGTTTTCATAAAATGTGACACGGCCTATGACTAAAAAAAACAATTGCGAAAAACAGCTGTTAACAGCTGTTTTTTTTTTTTGCGAGAAACAGCTGTTAACAGCTGTTTTTTTTCTTAGTCATAAGCCACTTTCAATAGGCCGGGTCACAAATTTCGACAGTTAAATTGTGTTTTTTTCTATAATTTAAGAAACAAATCTGATGAATTGTGTGATAAACCAAACTCAAAAACGTTTTCGAAAATATTCGAAAATATGTGAAAATTTGTGAAAACTTTATTAAAATTTCGATATTTTTATTAAAATTTTATGAACTTTTTTGAGATTTTTCTGGACTTTTTTTAGTATGCAGTTTTGTAATGTTCAATCAATTTCAGCCCCACAAAATAGAAGTTCTAAGTCTCTCAATATTAGCATTGATTTTTGACAATATTTTTCCCAAACAGCGCTTAAGTTTTCTTTCGTACTACTAGATAAATACATACAGCAATGTGCAAGTAAATAGCAACGGCAGTTTTCATAAAATTTCGACAGTTGAATTTTGCCTTTTTTTGTTTTCGGCAATTTAAGAAATAAATCTTAGGAATTCTGTAATGCAAACCAAACTCAAGAACGTTTTCAAAAATTTGTGAAAATTTATGAAAATTTCGATCTTTTTTTTAAGATTTATGAACACTTTTGAGATTTTTCTGGACTTTTTTTAGTATGAAGTTTTGTAATGTTCAATAAATTTTAGTGCCACAAAATAGAAGTTCCAAGTCTCAAAATCAGCATTGATTTTTGAAAATATTTTCCCGAAGAGCGTTTTAATTTTCTTCCGTACGAGCGCAGCATAGTTTTACTCACATGGCCATAAAAGCTCATAATTCAAAAAATCATGTGTGCTGAACTACCGGTTTCGAAGAGTCCTTAAATGATATCAAAATAGTCCCGAAATGATGCCGACGGGATCCCGGACAAATCCCGAAAACTATCCAGAAATTATGCCGGAAGGGCCCAAAATCATCCCGAAATAGTCCCGAAATTACCCTAACGAGATCCCGAAAACCATCCAGAAATTATACCGGAAGAGTCCCCAAATGATAGCGAAATAAATCCGACGCGATCCCGAAAACCATCCATAAATGATCCCGGAATACTCCGGAAAAACTCCCGAAATAATCCTCACGGAATCCCGGACGAATCCCGGACGGATCCCGAAAACTATCCAGAAATGATGCCAGAAGGATCCTTAAATGATCCCGAAATGACCCAGACGGGATCCCGAAAGTCATCCAGGAATGATACCGGAAGGATCCCCAAATGATCCCGCAATAGTTCCGAAATAACTCCGACATATTCACGTACTTAGTAAAGAATTCAAGTAGCCAGTTTTGGTATTTTTATATACAAGTGGGTGTGACTTTAATTCGATTTTAAAACTTTTTCCGTCGGCATGTACAAATACAAATATGAAGTTCGCTTACCAATTTGCAAAAATATTGCTCAAAGTATGTACGAGTTATCGCACTTGAAAGTCCAAAGAATCTTATTTGGAAAGTAGTTGGTGCCACGACCATTGTCCAAAAAAATTATGTAGACCAACTACATGCAATGTCAGTAATTTACGTGCCAAATTTAAATAACGTGGCTTCTTTAGATACTCAAATATTGCATGTTCTGTGCGGAAATTTCTATATACAGAAAGAGGCGTGGCTACTGACCGATTACGACCATTCCTTTTTTTTTTTTTTTTGAAAGCTTTCCTATCATAGCAGAATGCGGTTTACCAATTTTCACTCTAATAGTTGTTTTGGAACGAAATTTATTGCAAAAATCGACTACAAGTTCACCACTTATACTACGAGATTTTCGATCTAGTTGGTTTATGATAAATTTCTAGTATTATTAACAGAAATTTTCAAAAGTCCATAAGGTTTTAAATTTTAGGAATCCAGGAGAATCGATTGGTACCAAATTTTTTTAATTCGGCTAAGCCGTTTCTTTGTTATGAAGCTGGACTTTTATTTCGGCCTTAAAAAATAAAAGTCTTGATTTAACTTTTATTTCGGGACTTTTATTTTTAAAAGTCCGAGTTTAACTAGTTCTATCGGACTCAAAAAATAAAAATCCGAAAGTAATTTTTATCTTGATCCAAATATATTTAAAGTCCAAAATTAATAGTGTTGCAAGGACTTATATTATAAAAGGAATAACAGTTTCAGCCCCTGCTTAAAACGTGTACTTCAGACTAAAATGGATTGGGCTACAAAACCACGCACTCGAAAAAATCCAAAAAAATTTCGAAATCTTAGGATAATCTTTTTGAGAGTAGTTTGAATAGTTTCTGTTATAAAACTCATTGAGGTTTTTCTTAAAATATAGAAAATAAAAAAGTGGAGTATAGCTGATGAAATTTGATAAAAATTTATACTGCTATTTTCGTGTTCGTTGCTGTATATTTAGACTACATTCATACATACAAATGTATGCTACACAAATTTGAGTGGAAAAGTTTCAAACACCAAATTAAAATTTTACCATCTGGATTAGTTATGCAGCTTCCAGGTTTATTTTGGCGTTCTGCAAATGCTACAATAGCTGATATGGTTGTGATGCCAAATCAGCGGGTACCGAAATATGTAATTCAGGTTTCGGTGAGATAAGACGTGGTAATACTGTGTCAATAATTTTTCAAAAGCGTAACAATAATGTTTTCTCAAAGATTTTGTAGGACTATTCAACGTAACTCAGTGTATCACTTCAACTGAGTTCGAAACGGTGCCGTATCCATATTGTGACTTAAACTGTTACACGAATGAAAAACAGCAAGTCCCAAACTTCAAGACTTTCTCATTTTTGTAGTAAAACGCATTTAAAAGTAATATATCTCTGTATGATTTGAATACTTCCACAAGCTACTTGGGCATATTCTCCACCTGCTGGAAGCAGGCATTCCATATTTGGTATATATATTGCATATATTAGGAAATCAAGGTTGGGTAGGTGTGAGAAAGGAAGTGTGAAATGGAGTGGGAATCGGAGTGAGAGTGGGTTTCGGAGTTGGAGGAAGATATAGACAATGATAGATAGGCAAGATTAAGAAAAAAATTATAAGATTACGTAGAAGAGAATACAAAGACATTGAAGAGAGGAAGGGAGGCCCGTTGGGTACGGCAGTACAAGACTAAGCAAAATTATAATTAGTTTGTAGGAATTCTAAAAAAGTATATAATTGAAAATATTCCTTTAGGCATAGAGAAAGAATCTGCCCACCGTATATACAACAAATAAGACCTATACGTCGTTGCCCATAGAAGTACAACGAAGAACTGCTTGAACATAGCCGTAGTGATTTAAAAAGCATTTGTTTGGCAGTAACATTTGAGGCAAAAAAAAGTGCAATTACTGTCTCAAAGGACATGCCTAAAGAAACGAGGGTCAAAGAGAACCTGCCCGACAATAAGGAAATTACGAAGAGTAGAGTAGAAACAAGTGCTATACCTGGCTGATAGTATTAGTGGGGGTATTAAAAGAACCAGTCCGATAATGCCCGCTTAGGCATAAACGGATACAATTACTCTCCTATAGGGCATGCCCAAATAAAAAAAATCAGTTCAACCTTAATATAGAGATCAAACTGGCTAGAGTCTCATGATTTTTTAGTACTCATTTTAGATTTATTTAATTGTAGAGCTCGAAGCCAGTAACTCCAAAAGCAGTACATACGAATATGCAAATAAATGAAAATAACCAAATAACTAAGTAGCGGCAGGCACTGCACCAGAAGTTGAAATGTCAAAGCAGCTTTAAAAAAAAGAGCAATTAGCTGGTAGCTGATGATTAGCCTTATACCGCCTGCTTGGTACCGCCATGATTCAACTGTTTATTATCTAGTTGAGGCTTGCTTAAAAATTCACCTGTGATCTTGGTTGCGAGGTATATCATCATACCGAACAGCTGTGACGAGGATATTTAGGCTCGCAATGGCACATCTGAGCCACTCTCACGTCTGCCTGTTATGAACTCAAAACTTATTTGGCCAAATTTAGTCTGCTGTTCAACAATTGAAACAAATGCGTCGTAGCTACAACCTGTTGCTATATTCCTTAGATCAGAGATCAACTGCAGTTATGATCAGCTTCACTAAGGGTCGCAGATGCCTTGTGCTTGGTGTTTTGTCAAAGCAATGTCCTATGCGAGTTTTGTGAGCTGGGTCCTAGAAAACTGCTAATATTTACCAAGAGAGCGGAGTGATTCTATAACTACGTCCTGGCACCTGATTGGGGTTCCTCCGTTTAGTCGTGAAACAAATTCTAACACTCTTATGGATTCTTTAAGGCTAAGTGTCACTTAAACACCCTTGATGCATGGTAGCGTGTTCCGCCTACCACACCAATAATCATGGGTTCAAGCCCTGGGCAAAGCAACATCAAAAAATTTAGAAATAATAATTTTTTTTTTTTAATCGAAAAAAGTTTTTCTAAGCGAGGTCGCCCCTTGGCAGTGATTTGACAAGCACTTCGAGTGTATATCCGCTTCCCAATGTAACCCGATTTGCCTTGCATATGCCATTCGGAGTCATCGTTAAATACGTTGGTCCCGTTCCGCCAATTTGTTGAAAAAATGGAAAGGAGCACAATGCAAATTGTAGAAGAAGCTCGGCCTCAAACCTCTTCGGAGCTTATCGCGCCTTCTATTTATTTATTTATTTAATTTTTTGAACGACGCAGTTGGCATTTTGAGCTCGATCTTTACTAAATATATTACGTCTGACATTACACTGCTTCAAATTAGATCCTGATTTGAAAAATTTCACCACCTACATTTTTTGGAATTTTGTTTAGTCAGACAACGCTCTTTCTACGGTGTTGCTACTCATTTCGTTTGCCCTATTTACATTTTCTGTCACATGACAGCAGCTAATTAAGTTTTAGTTAGAGATTTGCATGCGCTAGCACGTGACATTGTTTCGCTGCAGCTGTGAATATCGTGCATGCTGCCGCGCGCAAGAACAAAATGAGCAACCAACCGGAACCTAAGATATACAGCACAAATAACAAATTTTTTAAGCTAATTTTTCAATGTAATAACGCAGCGGCGAGCCGCAGAAGCAACCACACACGAACCGGTATTTCAGCGTAAGTTTTAAAGCAAGAAATTAAAAAAAAAAGTTAGATTTAAAAGATGTTTAAGTATTTGGGATTGGCGTGTGGCATGCACATACTAGAGGTTTACGCCGATCACTTTATCGGCGGCGGCGGCGTAGGCTCTATTATAAACCGGCGGCGGCGGCGTGGGCGGCGCGCCAGCATACGCCGGTATTCTGACTTTCAAAAGCTTGATTTTTCTATTTAAAAAAATTATAAAAAAAAATATTGATTTATCGACCTTTTCTTCTTAACTTTCCAATTTGCTGGCTCGAGGTCTATGTTTTTCTTGCAAAAACTCATAAAACACAAGCTCTTCGTTCTGCCAATATATTTCGAATTACCGTCGGTAATAGCCTTCAGGACAAAATTTATTTACACGCTTGTACTGCTTAACGTGGAGTATAATACTAACTACCCACAACCATACAACAAGCACATGAAAATCGCCAACACCAACTGCAAATATCTCCAAACAGAGATACAATTTTTCTTTTCCGCCCTCGGATTATTAACACTGATGTTAAGACGCGTCGTTTGACACCTCTCTCGATATTTTTGGTAGCGTATCAGCAGTCGACCCCTCAACTAGACTTTTACCAAGTTTTGTTTGTATGTATTTAAGGAAATCAACGTTTTGGCCATTTCGGAAAGATCCGGGGTTTTTGCCTCAAAATCTCACAGATCGGTTACAAATTGAAAAGAAATAGAGATACATAAAATAGTCACACTTTTGTCTGTATAGCTCGTGCAAAGTGTGGTTTCACCTGGTGTTAACTCCTAACAATCATCGCGAACACAATTTCTTTAAATCATGTGCGAACAATAGCAATCCCAACCATCAGTCGCTACCACGCCTCCTCATGCCATATGCCATCACAGAAGATACAGGACTGCGACTTCGAACTCATACCTTCGTCGACGTCACTTTCCTACAAGGTCTAAGTGTAGCTCCGAAGAATTTCTAACGGATGTTTTTGTCGCGCTATGCTGCCGAACTTCACCAGAGAAACACCCTGAAACGCTAGGAAGTAACTATTCGGCCAAGGATGCCGCTTTCGAAATCATAAGCAGTCTAAGTGGATGTCAATGCGTAACTCATCGTGAAAATCTTATAATCCTCGGCGCATCTATATAATTAAAATTTTACAAGCACCCTGGATAAAATTTTTAAAATGTAGACCAAAGTTTGCAGACGTTTGTGTTCAAAACATTGATTTCAATAGTCTTCGTTAAATCAAAACGATATTTTAGGATGAAAGTCGACCGATTTTAAGTTGAAAGATGTAAACTGCTGTTTTCCGACATTATGATATAAGAGCTCATTATGGATGACCGCGTAGCTTCAGTTTTCAGACTAGTTCGACTGTCCACTACGTTAGGGTAGTAGCACACACGGTCATTAGTTCGACTGTCTCGGAAAAGCTTTTGCTTCACCACTTTGAGTGTTCTTTCGAAGGACAAAGCCTCACCTGGTAAATATATGTGCCTACGTATTGACATTTGTAAAAGGAGCCGTAACGCGTAGGTTATATTTAAACTTGGTTGGTAGGCTATAAACAATGTTATTCACTCCATGGGACTAGTTTTGTATAAGGGCCGCCAACTTTAGGAAATGTCAAACCGGGAGACTTGGATATTGAAGGATGAAATGTGAAAATCAAAATTAACATTTCAGACGCTATTGTATAGTTTCGCAAATAAACAACAGGTGTTTAAATGTAAGCCCAAGTGATCTTTCAAATCCTTCTCATACGTATATATATCCTTAACTTAAGTTTGAGGTAAGAAATATTTCAAAGGAGTGTTGATGCCCCTAGAACCTACTAAAGGATTTTGCATCACTGATTTCGCTTATTCTTTGAGCCAATCGCAATATACAATTTTTTTAAAAATCGGCACCTTTTTTGGGCAACTTGCTTTTTTTTAACAACTTGAGGACAATTTGAAAACATGTTCGCCTTGGGTCATTTTATTTGAATTCATTGTTCATTCATTTTTTGAAAAAAATATGCAATGTGAGCATATATATTTTTTATATAACTTTTCTTTTAGTGTTTTGTTTTAATAACTTGGTGAATTGGGTGATGCAAAGTACGAGTTAATCTGACATCCAAAGCGCCTGTTTTTTTAAATAACTTTTGAACAGTTAGAAAGATTTATATTTCGCAATTAGTTTCTTATAACTGGCAGTGATGCACATCCCTTGATACCCCTTTCGACCATATCCGACCAATTTTCGCCATGAACAATAAATGGCCTAATCAGTCTTAAAGAGTAGAAAAATAGTACCGCGCCGGACGCCGCCGCCGCCGCGCCGATATTTTTGACATTCGGCGGCGGCGTGCGAAAAACAAACAAAATCGGCGGCGGCGGCGGCGGCGGCGGCGGCGGCGTTTATCGGCGGCGTATATCTCTAGCACATACACATACAACATATAGCATGCATGTGATAAGAGTAAAAGACAAAAGGAGAAATAGTTTACACACAAATATTATGTCACTTTTTGAAAGAAAATAAAAAAATTGTGGCATGCAACATGTTTCAAGAAGTTTTTAATATTTTTTTATTTTTTTTTTTTTATTTTTTTTTTACATTTCCGCTCATATATCTTTATGGCATATTTACTTTAAATTATAAAGCTCATAAGCGCGTTGACGCTAATTTGACACTTGTGCATTGTGTATGAGCACAGAAAGCCATTATCTATAGCCATTGTGGCGCTCACCAACTACAGTGTACTGACACAATTCAACGCCTATTTAACTAACATACACTTGTCAAAACATGCAACTTGTGTACACGCTCCCATTGTTTGCTATTTGTTACATGGCACTTATGTGGCACAAGCAACTTACCACTTCCGATTGGAACGAAAACACAACAACCGAGATGCTGGTGGTGGTGATTATCTTGTGTGGCCTTTTTAATATTTGAGTGGCAACATAATTTGTACATGAGAGACAATTGTTGTTTGGCTGAATCGTGTTGGCACTGCAGTAATTGTAGTAATTTTTGTTGTTGTTGGAACTAGCTAACGTTTAATACGTATAACAGCGTAATTATCCAGTGGCAGCAATCGAAGCACAATAAATTGGCATGCTAATCGTTTTTGCATGGTTGATGACTGCTAGCGGATATTTTCCAAACTGTCACTCATGGGGCAGATGAAAACGGACTTACTGCATGTATGTTGCATGTTGAGTTGTCACAAGCCATACGAAATATTTATCTACTCGTAGATATAAAAAATATAAGAAAAATATGTTTGCACAAATACACAACGGATGTGTTTTTGATTGCAGCCGTAGCCAGCAAATGGCAGCCAGTAGCAATTTGTGGCACCAACTAATAGCAGTTGCATGCCACATGGGAACTATGCAGCTGTGCTATGCGCTCCATAGTTGCTACCGTGTTGCACAAGCATGCACATCGCAACTGACCTGGTGAGTTGAGTGATTTTTATGTGCGCATTTAATAGATAATAATGACATGCAACAATACCGCAGCGCGCGCAATGGTTTGTTGTAACAAGTGGGAAAAAGAGCAAAAACAACAATAATGAAAACTATGAGATTGATAATAGCAGGCAAGGGAGCTTCCAATGAAAAGCGCGTTGTTTGTTATTTTGCGCGGTATTATATGTACATATATGCAACAGCATGTGGCATGCCACAAAACATGCATTGCTGGTTGGTAGTTGTGGCAACGGCTTGTAATGCATTTAAGTGTTGTTGCATACGTTACGAAAAGGTGCAGTTAAAGAAACTCGGTGCATGAAAATTACAAAAGCAAAAAGCACTCTTTTTTCCACATTGCAACATGCGCAAAATCATTAATTATGCAGTAATAGTAGCAAGTTTAACGTAAAGCTGGGTGTACAAATGAACGAATGGGTTTTTGGACGCTTTGTAATAATTGCCGAAATATGAAAATAATATCAACAACAACAAAAAAGTAAAAAATATAACAATGCAATGACCCGTATATTACCAGGATCTGTTTCAACTCGTTACTGAGACCTATTTTGAAATATTCAGTCGTATGGAACCCACATCGTTAGGTTCATGTTGATTAATTGGGGTCGTTATATTCGGACGCCTCAGGGAAGCCAGGACGAAATCTAGCTCCCTATTCGAATCGTCGGAAACTTGTATGCCTACCTACTTTAGAAGTCGCGGAAAAATGCTTGTTGCACACTTGTTGCGAAATTAACTAGAGGCATGTTAGACAGCCTAATTTTGCTTAATGAGTTGATGTTCAGCATCCTCTTGAGGACATCTAACCATTTTCAATCACCTTTCTTAGGCACATGTATATTAAACTTTGAATTGCACGACTCTTTCTGCTGTTTCTGTCTGGATTTCAACAAACAAGCGAATATTTGTTACATTTAACAATTTAATGCAATAACTTGGGCAGGTGGCTTTGAAATAAGTGCTTTCCAAACTTTCGGTGCAGCCCTAGTTGTTGTGTGATAATTGTATATTAGCTGCTCGGAATTACGTCTAATCCGACAACACTCTTAATAATTTAAAATCTCATTCTGTGTTGCTCGTCAGCGCGTCCATATCGACTTTTAATAAACGTATTCAATAGTATACTAACGATTATAAAATTGAAATAAAAATTAGTTACGTACACTATCGCCTCCTTATCAAAATTTCAGCTTCGAGAACAGGATGATAGAAGTCGCAGTGTGATGTCGAAGTATCGAAGTCCCACTCTTATGGGCTTCATCAACAGTACAATTCTTTCTTGTTTTCAAATACGAGAAAGGGGTGGTAGATTGAAATCTCATCTTTCGGAACCTATCACCTTTTGTGGTACTCAGAATCACGTCCATCCCGACAGCGGCGACAATATAATTATATTTTATCAAATACGAGAAAGGAATGTTAGCACAAAAACTAACTATTTCGAACTACCACCAAACTTACACAATAGTGGTCGGAATCCCGTCCACCTCGGAATCAGCAACAACACGACTTTTTAACTACAAGAGAAAATCATAAAATTTGATAATAAATCATTTCAGACCCATATACAAAATCTTACTATGGTGCTCGCGTTACCGTCCATTCCGACATCATAAACAATAAACTAACTATATCGAACTATCACCAAACTTATACAATTGTGGTCAGAATCCCAGTATTATTTTTGTTTTCTACTTCGAGAAAGGGATGATAGATTGAATACTGATCAATTCAAACCGATCTACAAACTCCTACTATGGTACTTAGAATCCAGTTCATACCATCATCATCAACAATACAGTTACATTTGTTTAACTATGAGTAATTGATTATAGGTTGAAAACTAATAATTTCAAGCCAATCACCAAACTCTTACTATGGTGCATGGAAGCGAGTTCATCCGTCATCATCAAGAAATGATTCTCTTTTTTTTCAACTATTCTACCATTGTGCTCGCTATCACGTTCATCCCAACATCATCGCCAGTACATTTTTTTTAGTTCAACCATTAGAAAGGGATGCTAGATTGAAAATTAGTTATGACGAACCTATCAACAAACTTCTACTATGGTGCTCGGAATCACGTCCGTCCCGACATCATCGACAACACAAATCTTAATTTATATAAGATACGTGGTATTTTATATAGTGACATGCACCAGCCAACCAGGGCACTCCCTCGAATTAAAAAAAAAAAACATTTCAAGGTTCGATTCGAGCTCAAGGCCAGGACAACCTGCCATTGTTGCGCAGATAGATCCATTTCGAAGGGTGCTACACATTCATCATCAGTACGCTTTAAGCACGCTGCGCTAACTATTTAGCTCTGCTTGACTGGCAAATTTGCCACTTCTATTTCTTTTACCAACTATATTTATTCAGTGTTGCGCCATCTGGTGCAAATCACTGATAATGCTGGATTTTTGTTTATTGTCAATTACTTTGTTTGACATTCCCAAGTGCTCATGGTTTATTAACAATTGTTTTTGTTTTTATCGGCCTATTGATAAATTATTCAAGGTTCGATTCGAGCTCAAAGCCAGAACAATAATTTTTTTCTAATGATAATTATTGTTATTTTTTAATTTTTCTAAATTTGAAAATTTTTATTTTGTTTTTGGAATAGTAAGTAGAAAAATTTTCAGACAACCTGCCATAGCTGCGCAGATAGATCCATTTCGAAGTGTGCTACGCCTTCATCATCAGTACGCTTTAGGCACGCTGCGCTAACTATTTAGCTATACAGCGGTGGTCTGTTTGACTGATAAATTGCCACTTCTATTCCTCTTTGCCAACTATATTTAATTAGCGTTGCGCCATATGTTGCAAATCTGACAAATCTTTCTACACATTTTCTAAATGTACAGCAACATTAACTAATATAATGGGTTACCTAGCATGCTGCAAGTTCGATTTTGAAGAGCTGCAGGCCTTTGCATGCGTTTTCTTTTAAATTCAACAGCAAAAATTTAATAATACAGGCAATTTAATAAGTTGCAAGTTCCATTTTTATGTTTTATTCATTGAATTGGAACAACAACAACAACAAACAGAAAAGTAGAAATTGTTCATTATCATTATCTCCATTTACAACTTGTAATTTATATACCGAAAATTACGAAGGCAACAAAATTTTACTGTAGCAATATGTTTCAAGTACCAATTTGTTGCAAGTAAGCAAAAAGAGTGCAACAGCTATTATCACTTTTCCAAAGAAACACATTGACTCATTAGTGCATTTAAAGGGGTTGGCAGTACCGCTTTTTTCATTTTCAACAACAAAAAATACCACATTATAATATGTCACAAACCCTATTTCATGGTGTAAGATAAATTCCTTCACATTACGACAACATAGCACTGCAACAAAACATATTTTCGAACATGTTACAAATATAAATGCAGTAGGCACACACACTCTTTTCTATTTACAACAACCACCAAACTACCATATCCAATTCGCAAAACCTATGTAGTTCATGGTGCAGCATATCTTTTTTCACATTACAACAACTCAGCAGTGCAAAAAAGCTGCTTTACAATCATGTTGCAAGTATTAATGCTATATGCAACACACCCTTTTTTATTTTTGAAGGAACTAAGAAAAGTTCAAGTCAAGTTGCACAAGTTTTTTATATGTTGCACGCATCATTTGTATGTGCAGCGTATTTAAATAACTACCGCAATATGAAGGAGTCTTACAATAGCCTGTATTAGTTAAAGTTGCTATATATGAATTATTATAATTTTTTTTTAATGCTGAAATAACAATGCTTTATCGTAATGCAGGAATTTTTTAAACTCCCACAGCATTCTTTCCATTTATAGAATCATTAATAACAGTTTTGTCAGTTTCGCAACACGGTGCTTCAACTTTCGGGCATGTTGCAAGTAACAGTAGAACGTGCAAAGCATGTTTGTCCATTTTCGATCAACTTCAAAAATAATCTTAGTTAACTATAAACATGCTGCAAGAATTAAATAATTGTAAAGAAGTTCAAATTTTTGTTCATATTAAAAAAAAATTTCAGTGAAATAAGTAAAATTCTGCAAAGTGCTGATTTTGAACATGTCGTAAGTATTAAATCAACGTGAAACATTTTGCTTTTTGTTTCCAAAGAAATACAATATCTGCCTGTAGTCGAATTTTGATCATTTCCTATTTATGTATTACCATGCAACATATTGTGATGAATATTAGCATCACTAAGTGATTCTAACATGACTAAGCGGTTGTTAAATGAAGGCACAACAACAATAAAGCAAGCAGCCACTCCTATGTACGTAAACAAATCAATCATCATTTACACACATACGCACAAGGCGACGGAGAGATACTCACAAGCGCATGTAGTCATTGGCCGAAGTGGTGCTCACATATACACACGCATATGGCTACAAACTACAAATATATATGTATATGGCTGGTAACCAAACATGAAGTTCACGAAATTACTAGACCTTAGGAGAAATGGGTGAACGAGGAAACCGAGGGTATAAAAGCAGCACAAGCTGAGGCATGACTAATCAGTTTGTTTTTTTAAATAACTTTTGAACAGTTAGAAAGATTTATATTTCGCAATTAGTTTCTTATAACTGGCAGTGATGCACATCCCTTGATACCCCTTTCGACCATATCCGACCAATTTTCGCCATGAACAATAAATGGCCTAATCAGTCTTAAAGAGTAGAAAAATAGTACCGCGCCGGACGCCGCCGCCGCCGCGCCGATATTTTTGACATTCGGCGGCGGCGTGCGAAAAACAAACAAAATCGGCGGCGGCGGCGGCGGCGGCGGCGGCGGCGTTTATCGGCGGCGTATATCTCTAGCACATACACATACAACATATAGCATGCATGTGATAAGAGTAAAAGACAAAAGGAGAAATAGTTTACACACAAATATTATGTCACTTTTTGAAAGAAAATAAAAAAATTGTGGCATGCAACATGTTTCAAGAAGTTTTTAATATTTTTTTATTTTTTTTTTTTTATTTTTTTTTACATTTCCGCTCATATATCTTTATGGCATATTTACTTTAAATTATAAAGCTCATAAGCGCGTTGACGCTAATTTGACACTTGTGCATTGTGTATGAGCACAGAAAGCCATTATCTATAGCCATTGTGGCGCTCACCAACTACAGTGTACTGACACAATTCAACGCCTATTTAACTAACATACACTTGTCAAAACATGCAACTTGTGTACACGCTCCCATTGTTTGCTATTTGTTACATGGCACTTATGTGGCACAAGCAACTTACCACTTCCGATTGGAACGAAAACACAACAACCGAGATGCTGGTGGTGGTGATTATCTTGTGTGGCCTTTTTAATATTTGAGTGGCAACATAATTTGTACATGAGAGACAATTGTTGTTTGGCTGAATCGTGTTGGCACTGCAGTAATTGTAGTAATTTTTGTTGTTGTTGGAACTAGCTAACGTTTAATACGTATAACAGCGTAATTATCCAGTGGCAGCAATCGAAGCACAATAAATTGGCATGCTAATCGTTTTTGCATGGTTGATGACTGCTAGCGGATATTTTCCAAACTGTCACTCATGGGGCAGATGAAAACGGACTTACTGCATGTATGTTGCATGTTGAGTTGTCACAAGCCATACGAAATATTTATCTACTCGTAGATATAAAAAATATAAGAAAAATATGTTTGCACAAATACACAACGGATGTGTTTTTGATTGCAGCCGTAGCCAGCAAATGGCAGCCAGTAGCAATTTGTGGCACCAACTAATAGCAGTTGCATGCCACATGGGAACTATGCAGCTGTGCTATGCGCTCCATAGTTGCTACCGTGTTGCACAAGCATGCACATCGCAACTGACCTGGTGAGTTGAGTGATTTTTATGTGCGCATTTAATAGATAATAATGACATGCAACAATACCGCAGCGCGCGCAATGGTTTGTTGTAACAAGTGGGAAAAAGAGCAAAAACAACAATAATGAAAACTATGAGATTGATAATAGCAGGCAAGGGAGCTTCCAATGAAAAGCGCGTTGTTTGTTATTTTGCGCGGTATTATATGTACATATATGCAACAGCATGTGGCATGCCACAAAACATGCATTGCTGGTTGGTAGTTGTGGCAACGGCTTGTAATGCATTTAAGTGTTGTTGCATACGTTACGAAAAGGTGCAGTTAAAGAAACTCGGTGCATGAAAATTACAAAAGCAAAAAGCACTCTTTTTTCCACATTGCAACATGCGCAAAATCATTAATTATGCAGTAATAGTAGCAAGTTTAACGTAAAGCTGGGTGTACAAATGAACGAATAGGTTTTTGGACGCTTTGTAATAATTGCCGAAATATGAAAATAATATCAACAACAACAAAAAAGTAAAAAATATAACAATGCAATGACCCGTATATTACCAGGATCTGTTTCAACTCGTTACTGAGACCTATTTTGAAATATTCAGTCGTATGGAACCCACATCGTTAGGTTCATGTTGATTAATTGGGGTCGTTATATTCGGACGCCTCAGGGAAGCCAGGACGAAATCTAGCTCCCTATTCGAATCGTCGGAAACTTGTATGCCTACCTACTTTAGAAGTCGCGGAAAAATGCTTGTTGCACACTTGTTGCGAAATTAACTAGAGGCATGTTAGACAGCCTAATTTTGCTTAATGAGTTGATGTTCAGCATCCTCTTGAGGACATCTAACCATTTTCAATCACCTTTCTTAGGCACATGTATATTAAACTTTGAATTGCACGACTCTTTCTGCTGTTTCTGTCTGGATTTCAACAAACAAGCGAATATTTGTTACATTTAACAATTTAATGCAATAACTTGGGCAGGTGGCTTTGAAATAAGTGCTTTCCAAACTTTCGGTGCAGCCCTAGTTGTTGTGTGATAATTGTATATTAGCTGCTCGGAATTACGTCTAATCCGACAACACTCTTAATAATTTAAAATCTCATTCTGTGTTGCTCGTCAGCGCGTCCATATCGACTTTTAATAAACGTATTCAATAGTATACTAACGATTATAAAATTGAAATAAAAATTAGTTACGTACACTATCGCCTCCTTATCAAAATTTCAGCTTCGAGAACAGGATGATAGAAGTCGCAGTGTGATGTCGAAGTATCGAAGTCCCACTCTTATGGGCTTCATCAACAGTACAATTCTTTCTTGTTTTCAAATACGAGAAAGGGGTGGTAGATTGAAATCTCATCTTTCGGAACCTATCACCTTTTGTGGTACTCAGAATCACGTCCATCCCGACAGCGGCGACAATATAATTATATTTTATCAAATACGAGAAAGGAATGTTAGCACAAAAACTAACTATTTCGAACTACCACCAAACTTACACAATAGTGGTCGGAATCCCGTCCACCTCGGAATCAGCAACAACACGACTTTTTAACTACAAGAGAAAATCATAAAATTTGATAATAAATCATTTCAGACCCATATACAAAATCTTACTATGGTGCTCGCGTTACCGTCCATTCCGACATCATAAACAATAAACTAACTATATCGAACTATCACCAAACTTATACAATTGTGGTCAGAATCCCAGTATTATTTTTGTTTTCTACTTCGAGAAAGGGATGATAGATTGAATACTGATCAATTCAAACCGATCTACAAACTCCTACTATGGTACTTAGAATCCAGTTCATACCATCATCATCAACAATACAGTTACATTTGTTTAACTATGAGTAATTGATTATAGGTTGAAAACTAATAATTTCAAGCCAATCACCAAACTCTTACTATGGTGCATGGAAGCGAGTTCATCCGTCATCATCAAGAAATGATTCTCTTTTTTTTCAACTATTCTACCATTGTGCTCGCTATCACGTTCATCCCAACATCATCGCCAGTACATTTTTTTTAGTTCAACCATTAGAAAGGGATGCTAGATTGAAAATTAGTTATGACGAACCTATCAACAAACTTCTACTATGGTGCTCGGAATCACGTCCGTCCCGACATCATCGACAACACAAATCTTAATTTATATAAGATACGTGGTATTTTATATAGTGACATGCACCAGCCAACCAGGGCACTCCCTCGAATTAAAAAAAAAAAACATTTCAAGGTTCGATTCGAGCTCAAGGCCAGGACAACCTGCCATTGTTGCGCAGATAGATCCATTTCGAAGGGTGCTACACATTCATCATCAGTACGCTTTAAGCACGCTGCGCTAACTATTTAGCTCTGCTTGACTGGCAAATTTGCCACTTCTATTTCTTTTACCAACTATATTTATTCAGTGTTGCGCCATCTGGTGCAAATCACTGATAATGCTGGATTTTTGTTTATTGTCAATTACTTTGTTTGACATTCCCAAGTGCTCATGGTTTATTAACAATTGTTTTTGTTTTTATCGGCCTATTGATAAATTATTCAAGGTTCGATTCGAGCTCAAAGCCAGAACAATAATTTTTTTCTAATGATAATTATTGTTATTTTTTAATTTTTCTAAATTTGAAAATTTTTATTTTGTTTTTGGAATAGTAAGTAGAAAAATTTTCAGACAACCTGCCATAGCTGCGCAGATAGATCCATTTCGAAGTGTGCTACGCCTTCATCATCAGTACGCTTTAGGCACGCTGCGCTAACTATTTAGCTATACAGCGGTGGTCTGTTTGACTGATAAATTGCCACTTCTATTCCTCTTTGCCAACTATATTTAATTAGCGTTGCGCCATATGTTGCAAATCTGACAAATCTTTCTACACATTTTCTAAATGTACAGCAACATTAACTAATATAATGGGTTACCTAGCATGCTGCAAGTTCGATTTTGAAGAGCTGCAGGCCTTTGCATGCGTTTTCTTTTAAATTCAACAGCAAAAATTTAATAATACAGGCAATTTAATAAGTTGCAAGTTCCATTTTTATGTTTTATTCATTGAATTGGAACAACAACAGCAACAAACAGAAAAGTAGAAATTGTTCATTATCATTATCTCCATTTACAACTTGTAATTTATATACCGAAAATTACGAAGGCAACAAAATTTTACTGTAGCAATATGTTTCAAGTACCAATTTGTTGCAAGTAAGCAAAAAGAGTGCAACAGCTATTATCACTTTTCCAAAGAAACACATTGACTCATTAGTGCATTTAAAGGGGTTGGCAGTACCGCTTTTTTCATTTTCAACAACAAAAAATACCACATTATAATATGTCACAAACCCTATTTCATGGTGTAAGATAAATTCCTTCACATTACGACAACATAGCACTGCAACAAAACATATTTTCGAACATGTTACAAATATAAATGCAGTAGGCACACACACTCTTTTCTATTTACAACAACCACCAAACTACCATATCCAATTCGCAAAACCTATGTAGTTCATGGTGCAGCATATCTTTTTTCACATTACAACAACTCAGCAGTGCAAAAAAGCTGCTTTACAATCATGTTGCAAGTATTAATGCTATATGCAACACACCCTTTTTTATTTTTGAAGGAACTAAGAAAAGTTCAAGTCAAGTTGCACAAGTTTTTTATATGTTGCACGCATCATTTGTATGTGCAGCGTATTTAAATAACTACCGCAATATGAAGGAGTCTTACAATAGCCTGTATTAGTTAAAGTTGCTATATATGAATTATTATAATTTTTTTTTAATGCTGAAATAACAATGCTTTATCGTAATGCAGGAATTTTTTAAACTCCCACAGCATTCTTTCCATTTATAGAATCATTAATAACAGTTTTGTCAGTTTCGCAACACGGTGCTTCAACTTTCGGGCATGTTGCAAGTAACAGTAGAACGTGCAAAGCATGTTTGTCCATTTTCGATCAACTTCAAAAATAATCTTAGTTAACTATAAACATGCTGCAAGAATTAAATAATTGTAAAGAAGTTCAAATTTTTGTTCATATTAAAAAAAAATTTCAGTGAAATAAGTAAAATTCTGCAAAGTGCTGATTTTGAACATGTCGTAAGTATTAAATCAACGTGAAACATTTTGCTTTTTGTTTCCAAAGAAATACAATATCTGCCTGTAGTCGAATTTTGATCATTTCCTATTTATGTATTACCATGTAACATATTGTGATGAATATTAGCATCACTAAGTGATTCTAACATGACTAAGCGGTTGTTAAATGAAGGCACAACAACAATAAAGCAAGCAGCCACTCCTATGTACGTAAACAAATCAATCATCATTTACACACATACGCACAAGGCGACGGAGAGATACTCACAAGCGCATGTAGTCATTGGCCGAAGTGGTGCTCACATATACACACGCATATGGCTACAAACTACAAATATATATGTATATGGCTGGTAACCAAACATGAAGTTCACGAAATTACTAGACCTTAGGAGAAATGGGTGAACGAGGAAACCGAGGGTATAAAAGCAGCACAAGCTGAGGCATGACTAATCAGTTTTGATTTAAGCACGCTTTTGGTTGTGAAAAATAGTGTTATTGTGAAGTACTTTCAAAGTAGTCTAATAAAGCCCATTTTGCATTATTGAATATTGGAGTTATTTATTCAACAGTTTAGCGATTCGAACGTTAGCTGAAGGTTTGGAATCGGAATTTCCCTAAATTCGTTACAATATCCTTATCCATGTTCAACGAACTACAACTTAATTACTTTGAGTTTGAAAATATGTTGCAAGCATCCGTAAAACTTGCCACATGTTGAACTATTCCTTCTGCAATAACATCGCGGAAAAATATTCAATAAGACCTTTTTTCTTATCAGATAGTGCCGATACCAGTCACAGCGACATTCAAGCATATTTTCGTAACTTGCTTCACATTTCGTCCACTGAAAAAAACAGCAAAAATAAAAAAGCAATCTAAATTGATTTTCTAACATGTTGCAAGTATTATAAGAAGACAGCAACAACAATTTTAAAACATTTCTAAATAATTACAACCATATTCTTGAAGACATTTCAACAGGTTGCAAGTTTAAAAAATTGTGTACCTGGCCGATAGAGCTTTGCTCGGCAACGTTTCGCTATGCTTGAAACGTTTCTCGAGTATCTTCATGCGCCGAATTATTCATTTCAAACATTTTTTTAGTTATACACTATGAAATTTTCACAATTTTATTACATTCCAAAAACTTGTAAATCTCACGAATGACAACTATCAATTAGTTTAATTAAATGTTAACTTACTTCCCTAAGCGCCATCTGTTGGTAAGTAGTTAAATGGTTAGATGGCGTTTTAAAATTGAACATATGCCTCTAGTGTTCATCGGTAGCAAATTACCATGGTGAGATGTCTTTCTATTAGTAGATAATCTGTGAGAAATTGCAATTATTCATTTCATATTTTCCAAAAATATGCATTTAAATATATTTTGCTAGAATTTGCCACGGTGCCTTCATATTGCATTTCTATTTTATTAGCGGGTGTGAAATTAATAAAATTAAGTCGAATCATGTATAAGATTTTTTTCGGGAGATTTTTAAGTTTAATGTTCTCCTTTAAAGCTTCAATAGAATATGAGTAAGTAGAGTACTATATGCTCTAACTACCCCAACCCTCAATGGCAACCCTACTCAAAAATGACCCTATTGTAATACGGAGTGAAATGCCTTTCGTTTGATACCCACATCGGCATATCTCATGCAATTTTTTTTAATTTCGAATAGGTGGCAACCCTACTCAAAAATGTCCCTATTGCAATGCGGAGTGAAATACCTTTCGTTTGATACCCATTTCGGCATATCTCATGCAATTTTTTTTCGATTAGGTATAACCTCAAATGCCAATGAAATACCTTTCGTTTGATACCCATATCAGCATATCCCATGCAATTTTTTTTAGTTTCGAATAGGTGGCAGCCCTAAATGGCAACCCTACTCAAAAATGTCCCTATTGTAATGTGGAGTGAAACACCTTTCGTTTGATACCCATTCATGCAATTTTTTTTTAATTTCGAGTAGGTGGCAGCTCTAAATGGCAACCCTACTCAAAAATCTCCCTATTGTAATGCGGAGTGAAACACCTTTCGTTTGATACCCATATCGGCACATCTCATGCAATTTTTTTTTAATTTAGAATAGGTGGCAACCCTAAATGGCAACCCCCTCCTGAAAAATCTCCCTATTGTAATGCGCAGTGAAACACCTTTCGTTTGATACCTATGTCGGCACATCTCATGCAATTTTTTTTAATTTAGAATAGGTGGCAACCCTAAATGGCAACCTTACTCAAAAATGTCCCTATTGTATTGCGGAGTGAAATACCTTTCGTTTGATACCCATATCGGCATATTCATGCTATTTTTTTTAATTTCGAATAGGTGACAACCCTAATTGGTAACCCTATTCAAAATTGACCCTATTGCAGTTCGGAGTGAAATACCTTTCGTTTGATACCCATATCGACATATCTCATGAACATTTTTTTTAATTTCGAATAGATGGCAACCCTAAATGGCAACCCTACTCAAAAATGTCCCTATTGTAATGCGGAGTGAAATACCTCTGGTTTGATACCCATATCGGCATATCACATGCATTTTTTTCGAATAGGTGGCAACCCTAAATGGCAGCCCTACTCAAAAATGTCCCTATTGTAATGCGGAGTGAAATACCTTTCGCTTGATACCCATATCGGCATATGTCATGCAATTTTTTTTTTATTTCGAATAGGTGGCAACCTTGTGAAATATTCTGAGTGGCAACACCTAGGTAGGAAGTCTTAGAAGGTGATACCTTATCTCTGTGCCAAATTTCGTTTAAATCGGTTGAGCCGTTCCCGAGATCGTTCGGCTATACAAACAAACAAGTATTGCTCGTTTAAAGTTATAAGATACGACCGTCTCCATTCAATTCACAATTAGCAATGTTTCACGAAACAAGCAAACATAATTTGAAACACGCGCACCAATAAAAAAGGCAATTTCTCAGCATGTTGCAAGTATCGACTCAACGTCCAAAATGAAATAACATTTAGTCCGAAAAACACAAAAATTTCTAAAATAACAACAACAACAATAACTTTTTACGTATTGCAAGTATCAGTTGCAAGCGCTACATAATTTTTTCATTACGCAAATAATGCTTAAATGCACTGCAGTGATAGCTAAACAAAATTGTGAGCACAAACAGCAAAACAAAAAGGCATCATTTCTGCGACAGCAACAAAAATATAATAATATTTGCTTGCCGCAAACGCACTAGGCAGGAGTGGCAGTCATATTAGCGCAGCAGCGGCCATGAAAAGTATAAATTAGTTTTGCCCCAAAGCAAACACGAGCGCTATGAAATTGAGTTACCTTCATATACAACACAACACATATAGAAACAAGTAAACAAACAAGTGCACAACACGCACTCATAAACATTGGACAATCACGCCACATACACGCATTGCACACAGCAGTGGCAATTATATTTGCATAGCGCTGGCAGTAACGTTGTCATTGCCGCTATTTTAATGTCTACTACATACTAAGTTTTTGTTGGATTTTAATAGCATTTCGCATTTTGTGGCAGCACATTTTTGGTTTTTTTTTTGTTTGTCTTTGTTCGCTGTCGCCTGCCTTATCTGCATCTGCATTGCTGTAACACTGCTGCCGCCGCACGCATCTAGTCATGTTGCAACTTTAGTTTCTACTGTCATTGCATATGTAATTTTTTAGATACCTACATTTTGTGGCGTTTTAGTTTTTGTTGTTGTTGACGCTGCATGCGGCATAACGCAATTCGTGCACCGAAAAACACTCCCTCCCTATATGCAACATGACCTACCCACACCCTCTCTTATTATATATACATGCATACATGCAACGTGATTTGTGCGTAAATTTATGGCTTGCAATTAGTTGCCAACGCCACGTTTAAATCAGCATGTCACTACTCTTCAACTGTCACAAGATATGAGCGTAAATTTGTTTTGTAGTTTGTGCGCATGTGTGTGTTAGCGTGTGCATATTGCACATTTGTTGACAGTGAAACGTCAAATGCACAATTTGGAATACCAAACTTGACTTTGCCTACGTCGCATTTTGCTATTATCGTAGCTTTGCTTTGCGTTATTTCGCTATATCTGAATTTTTTGTTGTTGTTGTTATTTAGCTGTTTGCATGCCAATATTTTTTTGTCATGCCAACAACAACATTGTGCGTTATAGCTAACAATAATATGTTTGCTACTGACGGTTTTGTGCAGCAAAATAGTGGACAAAGAGAGGGGCATACAGGATTTTTTCGGTTATTCGCTGCAGCTACTGTTTGTTGCATGCCACATATAAGACATATTCATGTAGAGTACACTTTTATGTGAGTGCATGCAAATATATTTTGTACGCATCTTGCATAGAGCCTTGATTTTTAAACACGTTCCCATGTTCATGTCTGTCATTTGTCTGTTTTATGTTGCTAAATTATTTCTTCTTGCCTCGTGGCACGTTTGCCAAGTGAGTTCGTGTTTGCGTTTTTATTACTTTTCTGTTTAAATTTGTTTTTGTATATTTTTGAGTTTAATTATACGTACTTGCAGCTCGTTTTTCTTATTTAAAAATCTATTAGACTTCTTTGAAGGAAAGGCACCATAAATTTTCAGTCTATGCAGCGACATCTATACGTACTTTTTAAATAAACTATATCTATCCTGATACGCACCTCAGTTTTGTTGTTGGCGTAGAAGAACTTCATTGGTTGATGTATTTAAAACGAACGAATCACCCTTTGGTTGCACAGCTTAGTCTCGTACGCGTTTCGACATATGCTTGCCAACATCACAGACTCCGTATTTCTGAAATAGAAACAATTTTTTTTTAAGCAGGAACCCAGCCTAGTAAACATGGACGGTTGCTTTGCGAAAATCAATTTCAGCTTTTTTCTGATGTTTTTTTTTAGTGTATATACTACGCCATGATTTTCCTACTCGTATGTCATATGTGCCATTTGTAGCTTATCTCTTCACATCCCTTTGCTTCATATCACTTAGCAGTCATATTTCAATTGTGATGTTGCATAAAAATATTTAACACCACATTGTTAAAGAAAATCGTTTCTGTCCGCAAACGCAAACTATTCCCTCAATTTTTCTGATTTTAATTATAAATTATTTATTGTAACCGACCGAATCAAAGGACTATTATATATGGGCAAATCCCAAAAACTTTTACTTTTTTTGATACTCGGGTTTTACACACGGGCAAAAAACTTAAGGCCAGAAAAAAGTAAAGACACAATAAGTTTGACCTTTTGACTATCCGATCTGGTGATTTTAAAAATCAAGAAAGTTAATAGTAAGTTTTTGCAGAACTTCGAAACGTAAAAACGTCGATTTTTACACTTTTTCAAGCGATACCCTTGATATACTTTTTTGAATTTTTTCGATAAAATTTTGAGGCATCGCTGAAACGCTATGGAATTTGAATTGAATATTGTTTTTGAGACGGAGATTCTAAAAGTATGAGCAAAATTAATGTGCCCCTCCAATACTCAAAACTATCATCAATCAAATTAGCGATACTTTTTTTTGTCATTTTCAATATTTACAACTTTTGCGTATGGCTTTTAGAGGCAACTGAGTATTGAAATTTGGATTATGCACGATAATAGCCTATGAGGGACTAAAAATACCTGGGGCTTCCGATTCGATGTGCCCCTTTCAGTTTTGAAGGTAGATGCAGAAAAGTGGAAGCACTTCGTTGCGTAAATTTTTTTCAGGAGCATGTTTTTTTGTGGGCACATCTACAATTTTACTTTTATCACTTCATAGCCGTTTGTTAATTTTTTCTCTACACCACAGAAGTATACCGTCAATTGCCTCATCTTGGAATGTTCACGCAAGGAAAGTTATTGATGTTTCCACATGGGGCAAATATACGAAATTTCCGACAAAAATTGGCAATCGTCAAAAAGTGTACAAAAAAATTTTTTTTTTTAAACCAGGTTTTATTTAAAAGTGAATCAAAAGAAACACAAATTTGGTACAAAAATAAAAAAAAAAAAATTTTTCTCAAAAAAAATGTACATAGCTAACAGCTGCATATATCTCCATATTTTTTTAAAATTTCGATATAATCGGTACAGAGGTGTTGAAATAAATGTATATTAAACATTGCGGCCTCAATTTATATATATTTTGCTCGATCTTTTGACTATATCTTTTTGAGGTATTATGTAAGACGAGTAACGGCGATGCACTATAGCTCCAATTTACCCCTCAATGTTCCTAACAAAAAGATATTTGCGTGATACCATGTTTCAAAAAAAATTTTTTTCTCCAAAAAAACCAAAGTTTGGCGGATTTCCCCATATATCTCCCTTACAATCGATTGTTAAGATAAGGGATTTTACGTCATATCTTGCTCATTTCAACAGCTAGATGCTTGAAATTTATGCAGGTGCTTACTGCCAAAACAAATTTTCTTGATCGGTCTTGGGTTCAGATAAGAGGCTTTTCGCCATTTTTTCCTAACTTGAAAAGCTCCGAACTTAAAATTTCACAACATAGTAACTAGAGCTGGGTAGTAGTGATTACTTTCAGAATTAAATTACCGTCAGTTCCCCATTATAAGTACTTGGGGAGAGTAATCAATTCCTTTCCTCAACAGCAAAGGAATTACCAAAAGTAATTTCGTTTTGTTTCATTTTTCTCGAGGCTTCAGTAAAAAAAATTTTTGTTTGTAATTGAAAAAACATACTTTGCGCAAATGTAATTTTTGCTACAGTATTTTCGAAAGGAATTGAAAATGTAATTAAAAATTTTCCAATTACAACAATGCCAAAAGGTAGCAAACATTTTTGTTAGCTTAGAATCTCCCATTCTTTAAAGGAATTGCAAAAGTTATTGGAGAATTCTCAGTGCAAAAAATATTTCAAGAGGTGATTGTGAGAGGCCATAGTAACTTCTTGGTCTACAAGAGAATTTTTGTACAATACGACCACTGTCTTCTATCAAGACAGGTATGGTAAGATTGTATCAACGCAGTTTGAATTTTCTCTTTTAAGTGTCTTTTCCAGCATCAGGTTAATAAAATCTCACGAGTGGAATCCTCTTGTCTGAAACCTACCAAACTTGATTTCGAATGACTCGGAAGGATCCGTCTCAATCTCCAATACTTGTAAGATGTTGCTTAACGTAAATGGGCAAGACCGTCGAAGTTGTGAAGCAAACTCTAATTCAGACATATCTGCAGACATTCAACTCGCTTTTCACCCTGTGAAAAGCGGCGAAAATGAGGTGGTACACCTCAATTCTTTTATGATGGGTTTTACCCAGGATTTGGCATATCGTTATAATCTGATCGTTTATAATTTTACCAGATCTACAGCGACACTGGAGAGGCGCAATAAGTTCGTAGACTTCTAGCCCTCAGTCTTTCGCGTTTATTTGAGAGATTTGTGGTATCTCTTTCTTTATAGATTTGACAGGGCATGCTTTGATATCAATCTGAAAGATGGCGCATGAGTTTGTGCAAGCTTTTAGAGAATCTACCGGGTTTTCGGTAGAAAGAAGAGTTTACTTGGAACGTCAGTGAGCAGACGTGTTTTTATTCGCTGTGCTTGTATCATATTTTTAAATGATGAATAGCTGTCTTAAGTGTACAAGTTTGTGTGGTGGTGATGACCATTTAATGTGTGGCCTATGTGAAATAAAAACGCACATAAAATGCACAAAACTTAGTGCTAATATTATTAATATATTAAAGAACAATAATAATCTGTTCTACAGATGTGACAATTGTGTTGTTGGTTTGCCCTCCGTTATGCGGACCAAAATTGCAGAGACTCAAAAAAGTCTCAAAGCTCTCAGTAGCTTTTTCAAGTCGTTAAATAATAATGCCAATAATAAACAGAGAAACAAAAATAACTCTGCTGCTAAAGACAATGTTATTGTAACGCGGTCAAAAACAAAGGGCGTCAAACCGAACGTGAAACAACCACAAAAAGCAATAGAAAAATGCAGTGTCAAGTGCAATCTCATTCTCTTCAACAACTGAGTGCTAGTGATTTTGATCATGCGAGCGCGAGTCTTGTTGGTGGTGAAGATGCTGCTGCAGCTGCTGCTGGCGTCGCTGATATTGGGAGTGTGAATGCTGGTAGTTATTCTGCTGTAGCTGGCGCTGTTTCTGATACTGCAGAGTCTGTCGCTTCATTTCGTTCTTATTCTTCTAATACCGGACATCCCAATGAGCAATTGAAAAATAGTTCCCAAAGTGATGGAATGAATAACCAAAAGGCGCGTCCAATAGTTGTTGGTAGTAACTCTAATGCTAGTTTAGAAGTTAGTGTACGATTCAAATGGCTTCATCTGTCATCTTTTAAGCCATCTGTGAATGCTGAAACTATAGTTGACTATGTATCAAGAACTGCAAATATTTCGCCTTTATTAATGCGGTGCCAAAAACTTACGAAAAGGAACATAGATGAAAAGTCCTTACGGAGTGTTAATTTTAAGCTTGGGATCTCAGCATCTAATTATAATAAGTTGCTCGATTCGTCAATTTGGCCATCGGATGTAAAAGTAAGACCGTTTCGTTTTTTTCAAAGGACTATGGTGCAAAAGGACAACTCATAAGTCCTCGCTCCGTCACCAGTAATGACTGCTACAATTCCTGTCTAATTGATGATGTCCGTTCTTTAAAGAACTCAATATCAATATATTTTCAAAACATATCAGGCATGAGAACTAAGGCCTCTGCTGTATTTGCTGCTACCTCTAGTGAAGAATACGATTTGATAGTTCTTGTTGAGACGTGGCTTACTGCGGACTTTTTTAGTAATGAGTTTTTTGATAAAAATTTGTATAATATATATCGCAAAGATCGTGATAGTGTAAGTACAGGACTTTATCGAGGTGGAGGAGTGCTAATTGCTGTAAGAAAAAGCCTACAAACCTCGGAGGTTCCTCTTAATATCGCTGATACTTCTATTGATCAGCTTATAATCAGTATAAAAGGCAAAACAGAATGTCTATTTGTCAGTGTTTCTTATATACCACCAAATAGTGTAGATAGTGTTTATGAAAATCACGTTAATAATATTATGCATGTTTCGAGCACTAACTTGAATTCTAAATTTTGTATTTTAGGGGATTTTAACTTAAATAAAATCGTATGGAATTATCTTCCAGGTGAGAAAACTCTCATACCTACTAACGTCAATCAAGCTAGTGAAATGTACTTAGTTGATAATTTTTATAGTTTACAGTTAGTTCAAATCAATGATTTTGAAAATACGCTAGGTAAAATCCTCGATCTTATATTTGTTAGTAATGATCTTAATTATAATTTAATTCGTTCTCTCTGCCCGTTATCTAATACTGATAAACATCACGTACCATTGATATTGGAGATTAAGTTTTATGAATTTGGAAATATTAAACTCAATAATGAAGTTGGTTTCAACTATAGCCGATGTGATTTTGCCTTGATCAATAATTTGATCTCAAATATTGACTGGCAGTCTCTTTTTAATAATCGCAATCTTTCAGACTGCTTTGACTTATTCAAAAGTAATATCTCGGAAATAATGAATATTAATATTCCTCGTTTCCCGGCAAGGGTTTACAAGTTGCCGTGGTATACCAAAAGCTTAAAGACTCTAAAAAATTTGCGTAATAAATATCATAAACTTTTTAAAAAATCAGGAAGTCCCGAACTCAAGCAACAATATCTGAATTACGCGAAGGAGTTTAATTGTCTTGATAAGTTTCTGTACAATAGATATATTCTCAATTTCGAAAATAATATCAAATCGAATCCTAAATCGTTTTGGAATTTCATTCGCTCCAAACAATCGGTTTCAACAATACCGTTGTCTGTGTCTTACAAGGGCAAGAATTCATCATCGTCTAGTGATTCAGCCAATTTGTTTGCAGAATTTTTTAAAGAAAACTTTGCTACTGATGATCTATGGAATGACGACGGGGATATGTTGAATGAGATAACGTCTTGTTTCGACTTCTCCTCATTAGTTCTAGATATTGATGATATTATCTTAAGTATTCAGACGATCAAGAGCTCCAAGCAATGTGATTATCAAGAATTTTCATCTTTTTTCCTGAAGCAATGTGTAGCTTCCGTTGCAGAGCCCTTGTTGCATATATTTAATTTATCATTAAAGTCTGGTATCTTTTTGGATGAATGGAAAACTACTTTTATTCAACCTATTCATAAAAGTGGTAGTAAAATTGACGTTACAAACTATCGGCCAATATCGAAGATCCCCGTGATTTCAAAACTTTTTGAGAAAACGGTGATGTTTAAATTATCGTCCGCAGTTAAGCGTTATATTTGCCCATGTCAGCATGGCTTTGTTCCGGGGCGTTCAACAGTAACTAATCTGGTCGTTTTTTCGAATTACTGCATCTCGTCTTTTACTCATGGTTGTCAAGTTGACTGCATATATACGGACATATCCAAAGCTTTTGACAGAGTTTCGCACAAAGCTCTCTTGGCTAAATTGCGAAAAATGGGTTTCCACTCAACATTTTTACAATGGATTTATTCATACTTATCCAATAGGATAAATTTTGTTGTTATTGACAACGTAAAGTCATCGCCTTATGTAGCAACCTCAGGTGTGCCCCAAGGTAGTATCCTTGGCCCACTTTTCTTTATTCTCTTTATCAATGATGTAAGTGCTTGTTTCAAGCAATGCAATTATCTCCTTTACGCTGATGATTTGAAAATTTTTTTCAGAATCAAGAACGAGTCTGATACTCTCATACTACAATCTGAGTTAAATAATTTTAATGAGTGGTGCTGTAAAAATAAGCTTGCGCTGAATGCCAACAAATGTTATTACATAACTTATTCCAAATTATGTAATAAATTGATTTCGTCTTACTATGTCTCTAATAAGCCGTTACTTAGGGTGAATAAAATTCGGGATTTAGGTGTTGTATTTGATTCGTCTTTTACATTCACCGAGCACTTAAATTTTATTATCCCCAAAGCATATTCCTTACTGGCCTTTATTAAAAGAAATGGATCCGAGTTTAAGGACCCATATACTAAAAAACTATTATATAATGCCTTTGTGCGGTCAAGGCTTGAGTATGGTTCCATAATATGGAGTCCTTATTATGAGGTACACAATAAGAGAGTCGAACGTGTGCAAAAAATATTCATGAAGTACTGTTTATACGATATAAACTTCGATCTGCCTCTTCCTCCATATATCTCTAGGTGTAAGCTAATTAATCTTCACACATTAGAAAGTAGAAGATTAATTACATCTATAATGTTTATTTATGATATTTCCAATGGCAATATTGATTGCCCGATACTGTTAGAGTCTTTGAACTTTTATGTTCCATCACGGACTTTGCGCCAATATAATATGTTTTTAATTGACCAGTTTAGATCTAATTACGCACTTAATGGCCCGATCACTCGCGCTCTAATTGCTATTAACTCAATCAATAATAATTATTGTATTGATTTTGCGATATCTCGTCGAAGTTTTAAAAATATGTTATTTTCCATTTTAAATTAAGTTTACTGTAAATAAACCTTATGTTTAATAATGTTTAATATAGTCTGTAAGATTTTTGTAAATCATAGACTGAATAAAGAAATATGAAATATGAAATATGAATTTTTGAGTACTATTTTCATAAGCAAGAGCTGAAGACATCTCACTTCCCTGGGAGTAAACATGTTCTTAATGCGCTTCTTTAAGTCGGTCGTGTTTTCTGTTGGGGCATATATAGACGTTAAGTTGTACAATCTCACTTTAGTAGGTTAACAGCGCTCCGCCCCATTCATTGGATGCTATCACTCACAAATTTTCATCAAAATCCTCTAACAGGTGCCCTACCCTGGGAGGTGGACCATAGGGAAGTTTGAGGAGTTTAGTCACAAACAAACGTACATAGGATTTATACATACATTGTATCAAAGGCATGATATGAATAATGGGGGATCATAACTTACACTAATTTTGCCTTATTGCCAAAAGTGTGGGAGACAGTAAACTGTACAACCTGTACAAACTGTACTTTGTCCTGGAACAAGGAAAAAACTCGAACTGTGAGGAGGTAGAAGTGCAAATATCCCTAGTTAAAAATAATAAAGCACAGGGGAATATCTCACTACTAAGCTGTTCAAACAAGGAGGTGAAATATTCTTAAAACCAGGCATCTTTTTCTAAGCAAACTTTTAAATTTAGAGAAGCTTTGGCGTTGAAAAATTTAGTTGCACGAGTGCCTATACCTTAATTAACTTCACTTCAAACGCTTCTGATATTAAGTGAGGTGTTATACGGAAGACTCTTTGTCATTGTCTTCTCTAATATTAGTTACTACAATATGGTTCAGGAGGGACAAGTATGGACGCTCTCAAAAGATCTTGAGGGGATGAAAAGTTCCCAAAAATATATGATAAAAAAGTCTTCTATAATCCTATAGCCACCCCGCTATGATAATGGTGGGAAGAGGACGCCCTTACTTAGCTGGGAGCATCAAGGGGATAATAGTTTGATATTTGTTGGTGTTACCACTCACAAGAAAAATCTGATGAAAAAAATGAAAAGTAAGACCCGACACACATCTAACGGAGTAAGTTTTTATATACTAATTTATATATTAATTACAAACAAACAATTTTTTTAACTTGAGCCTCAAAAAAATGAAATTCATTTTGGTGTTTTTTTTTTTTTGGGAATCGAATTTTGGTAATCAAATCCTTTGCTGTACAGAACAGGAATTGATTACTTTTTTCAATTACTTAGGAATACGATGGGTATTATAATGGAATTGTATTCACCCAGCTCTGGTCATAAGACATGTTTCCCCAAAATACCCTTTACATTGTATATTAAATGACATAAAACCAAAGAAAGGGTTTAGAAATTGCCAACTTTTTATGTTTTTAAAATTTCTAAAAGTCAGCAGTTTTTGCAAACTAATTTTTCGTTATCGTTTGGTGCTTTTACATATCGTTAGCTTAATGTGAAAATGTGCTAAGTCACAACCTTCCAGGCCATCCCGCCCTCCCCGCCCCTAGCTCCATGAGGAACTTGAGGTCGCCAGAGCCTCGGCTGTCAATGAAACATGATTCGCCACGAGTAGGCGAGGTTGACAATTGGGTTGGAGAAGCTACATATTGTGCTGGCAGCCCTTTGAGAGGGTTGCGAACGCATCCCCTTGAAATTGGTTTCACCCAATTGAGACATGCATTTGGTGTTTGATAAATGCTTTTCGCTGACTTTTATCTACTTCAATTTTTACATGTCGATAATTACATGCTTTCTTACAGACTAGTTAAAAATAGAAAACAATTCAAGCTAGAGATAACATAGACATGATATAGTCGATTACTAATTTTCTTGAATTGAGTCTTATTTTTCTTAAAATTTTGTCTCACACCATAAGTTTGCTAACTCACCACATCCCTACACTATCTAACCCTCGGGTACCAAGTCACACGCAGCCCTAACCCCTAGAAACCACCCCTATCATACCGCAAGCAGGCTAACCCTCTTAGCCCCAGGGACAGCGTTTACTCGCATATTTTTCCTAAAATGAGTCTCATTTATCTAGATATCTCACACCACAAGTGGGCTAACCAACTTAACTGTTAACCCATCAACTTCCATATACCCTAACCCCTAAAAACCACTCCTAACACACCACAAAATTTCAGAATACGATATCTTAGCGAAAAAAGTGATATTTGAGCAAACTCAACGCCATTTGAAAGAATAAGACTTCTGTTAAAATATGCCATCCTTTAATTTTGGTGACCAAAAAAAAACAACTGCAAGGCTACATAACCTCAAATATGGGCAAAAACGGTGTTTTTTGCACTTTTAGGTTAGGATATCTCGAAAACCAGAGGTGATAGGGCAATTTTGATGCCAATTTCGATTCATCGCATCAAAATCCTTCAAACAAATTTGGTCCGGCTCCTGGGTCTGAGATGCTGTCGGCCTGTGTAATCTATTACGCCGAAGATCACGCAGTGGAATATATGAATGAACAAGTTAGATAAATCAGAGCATTTCGTGCCTAAGTTTATTACATTATAGGCAAGCATGAATGAAATAAAAGTTCTTCTGACATGCAAAGCCTGAAGGCCAAGCAATTTGCGCCTGCTGGTATATGATGGGAGGCCGTCTGGCCAGTGCAGCATACGTAAAGCAATTTTGTAAAATTTTTTGGAACTTTCTCAATTTTATAGGAGTTAGATTCATAGAAAGGATTCCATATTATTGAGCAATATTCAAGACCACTTCTGACCAAGAATATATAAAGTGCCTTCAACGTCATAGGGTCCTTAAAGTCACTGGTGTTACGTCTACTGAAGCAAACCATTGCAACAAATTTTTAAACAATGAAGCCATTGTGACTAGAAAAAGAGAGTTTGTAGTCAAAAATTACATCCAGGTGTTTACTCTCTGGACAACGATTAAGAGATTTGGCATTTAGTTTGAAGATAAAGTATGCAGCAGTTGTCTTTATGGAGTAAGACACAACACAGCATTTGTTTGTATTTAAAAATAAATTATTGTTTGCGCACCATCCGCCAAAAGAGTCCAGATCAGAACCGTTAGAAATAGTTTGGCAAATAAATAGTAGTTTTTGTGAAATATATAGTTTTAGTGTTATATTTCAATCATTAAAGGGGAGCAGTGATGGGAAAACATATTTAGTAAAAAGTGCTAAGTCAGGAGAAAAATTTGTTTTGAGTGCGGAAATTGTGCTAAGTCATAAAATAGCTGCTGGGTTGGCATACGAGATTTTTATTTATATTTTTCAAAGCTTCTACACGCAAAAGCATTGCAATTAAGGCATCCTCTTCACAGGTTTGAAAAAAAGAAGGGTATTTCAAAAATTATTCAATTTTTTTCGTCTCCTGTAAAATTCGTAAAAGTTGACTTAGCACATTTTCACATCAAGCTAACGATGTGTCTTTAAATTTATCATATCTCTTATCTCTTCTGCTGTAATACCCTAGACACCCGCCCACTCATTCACAAAATACGTCTCTCAACACCGTATTTTAGTATTATTGGCTACCACAAAAACGTACTATAAATATACTAAAACTAAGTTAAAAGTTCACCACAAAATTACAAACGCAATTCCTGAAATCATAAATAAATAAAACGAAATGTATCCCTTTAATCCAATTCAAATACTGGTAAGTAAATATATGAAGCTAAATGAAGTGTTAATTATCGGCCGAATGCATTTAATCTAAAGCATGCAAAATTTAATAGCTTTGCAGTACATATCTAAAATAGAAAAAATGCGTACCCACAGTAGAGAACACGAAAAAAGCAGTCGCACTTTTTATTAAATTTCGCCAGTTAAATTTCGGTAGTTTAAGAACAAGGTCTTGTTACTGATTCAAAAACTTTTTCGAAAAAACTATACTATTTTTCGAATGTTTCAAATTTTTGTTCAGAGTTTTCTGTTTTTGTATTTTTTTGTTTGTTAAGTGGCAGTTCTGAAGCTTATTGAAATCTGTTTAAAAATACGTTTTGGACTAAACTCGAATAATTTAGTTAATTAAATTTTTTTGAAATTCGTAAATTTTTTGAATATGAATATTCAAACCAAACCTATAAAAACGTTTTCGAAAAAAATTCGAATATTTTATGAAAATTCTACGGAAATTTCGAACTTCTTATTTATAGTTTTTTTAATTTTTTGAGGATGTTGTTTTTTCGAGCCTATTCAAACAAATTGCAAAAAGAAAAAACTTTAAAAAAATTTAGAAAATTTTACTCATAATTTTTTAAATATTTTTGAAAAGGCAGTAGTTTGCAGCCTATTCAAATCAATCTCAAAAATCATTTTCGAAAAAATACGAAAATTATATGAAAATTTCGAACTTTTGATTCAGAGTTTTCTGAATTTTTTTCAAGTATGCAGTTTTTTAGCCTATTCAAAAAAATCTTATAAGACGATTTCGAAAATCCGAGAACTTTTAATTAACTAATTAATAATTAAGAGTTTTTTTGAATTTTTTCGGATATATAATTTTATGGCCTACTCAAGTATGCAGTTTCTTAGCATATTCAAACCAATCTCAATCACTTTTTCGAGAAAAATCGAAAATTTGACAAAATTTAGAAATTTTTACATAGTTTCTTGAGCATGTAGTTTTATAGCCCATTCAAACTATTCGCAAAAAATTTTTGCAAAAAAAATTGAAAAATTCCGAATTTTTTATTTGTAGCTATTTGTTTTTTTTTTTTTCTTTGAGCATGCAAATTTGTAGCCGAATCTAAAAAATAATTTTCGAAAAACTTTGTTTTAAAGTTTTCTGAATTTTTTCATGTATGTAGTTATGTAGCCCAAACTATTTTATCCTAGCAAAGTACAAGTTATAGGTCTCTCAAAATGTTTTTGAGATTGGTTTGCATAGTTTCAGCTACAAAATTCATAGAAGATTTTCTTATATTATCAAAATTTGGAAGAAATCAGCGCTTCGATTTTCGTGTTCACTGCTGTATGTACATCTCCAACCACAAAATAGGATTTGCATGCAATCGCTATTAATAAAAGTATAAAATTTCTAAATGTGCATATGTAACCTAAATTGGATCAACTTCGGTTGGGTTACTAAATAACGGTAAGCTGTTAGCTTAACGATTTTTGAAAATATTGTATCAAAAATTAACAAATTTTGAATAAATATTTAATCACTTTTTTCATACTTTTTAAATGTATGCACTCCGTTATTAACTCAATTTTTTATTAGTGGACATATAAACTCGTGAAATTGTGCATTGCATTTATCGGAATCGGTGCTTACAATTTTGTTTATCGGAGTCACATTCGGCACCAATATAGTCGAACCAAGGTTTAAGAGGAAATATGCCTAATTAAAAATTTAAGAAGAATGCCGAAATACTACTTATAAAGAAACTATAGTTGATTAAGTACATAGTTAAAGCTGGTATTCTGACTTACTAAGCAATTGAATAGGCGAAGCACATACTTTCCCACTACAACTAAACTTTGAGTGATAGTGAAAAAACGAAGATCTAAAGAAAATTTATTGCAAAAACCCTATAGGAATGAGCATTCTGGTAGTTTGGCAGATGGACCACGAAATCGTCCCGAAATTAACCTTAAATAACCTCGAGAGAGTCCTTAAAGTCATCCCGAAACTACTCATAAATTACCTCGCTGTGATCCCCGAATAACATCGGCAGAACCCAAAAAAAAGTCACTAAATTATCCCGAATTTACCCCCCAAATGCAAGCGAAGCGTTCCTCAAATTTTCTTGGTAGCATCCCGTAACAGTACCCAAAATTATTCTGAAATTACACAAGGAACATGGGACGACGCCGGGAGAGTTTACATAAAAATTCTAAAGTCAGCCTAAAATTACCACAAACTGATACCCAAATCACCCTCAAATGATCCTGGGAGAACCACAAGAGAATATACTATATCATTCCCTAATTATCCAAGAAAAACCGCCTAAGAAGCTTTATATGCGCATACGGGTACATTTTTGGGGCGTTCTGACGGTTTATTCTTTATTCAAGAATAATCTCTCTAACCTAACCTGCGGACAGAACAACTCAATGGTAAGCATTGCATGCGTTTATTATCATGTTTAAAGTATATTGTTTTTTAAAGGAATTTATTTCAGTAATAGTGGAAATAAAAATTATGTGCACTGTTGGTTGCCTTACGCGAGTCGATTTCTTGGTAAATTTCTCAATCATTTTTTCATTCAAATAGATTCGAACCATGTAATTCCAACTTATAGAATCAAACGGATGTTCCGTGACAACATAATCGAACCTCCGTTACATCCCTAATGGAAAGACACACACATATATCTGCTACTAGACATTTGCACAATTAAAGCTTTGCGGTCGCGTGCCTTGCCAAAATTTTAATCAAAATAGCACTGACTCCAGCTCACGAATAAACAAAATAACAAGTAAGGAAGGTTAAGTTCGGGTGTAACCGAACATTACATACTCAGTTGAGAGCTATGGTGACAACATAAGGGAAAATAACCATGTAGGAAAATGAACCGAGGGAAACCCTGGAATGTGTTTGTATGACATGCCTATCAAATAAAAGGCACTAAAGAGTATTTTATGAGGGAGTGGGCCATAGGGATATCGCCATGAAGGTGGATCAGGGTTGCCTCTAGAATTTGTTTGTACGATATGGGTATCAAATTAAAGGTATTAATGAGGGTTTTAAAAGGGAGTGGTGGTAGTTGTATAGGTGGTCGCCTTTTCGAGATATCTCCATAAAGGTGGACCAGGGGTGACTCTAGAATACGTTTGTACAATATGGGTATCAAAGGAAAGGTGCTAATGAGTATTTTAAAAGGGAGTGATCCTCAGTTCCATAGGTGGACGCCGTTTCGAGATATCGCCATAAAGGTAGACCAGGAGTGACCCTAGAATTTGTTTGTAAGATATGGGTATCAAACGAAAGGTGTTAATGAGTATTTTAAAAGGAGTGGGCCTTAGTTCTATAGGTGGTCGCCTTTTCGAGATATCGCCATAAAGGTGGACCAGGGGTGACTCTAGGATGTGTTTGTACGATATGGGTATCAAATTAAAGGTATTAATGAGGGTTTTAAAAGGGAGTGGTGGTAGTTGTATAGGTGGTTGCCTTTTCGAGATATCGCCATAAAGGTGGACCAGGGGTGACTCTAGAATACGTTTGTACAATATGGGTATCAAACGAAAGGTGTTAATGAGTATTTTAAAAGGGCGTGGTGGTTGTTGTATATGTGAAGGCGTTTTCCAGATATCGACCAAAATGTGGACCAGGGTGACCCAGAACATCATCTGTTGGATACCGCTAATATATTTATATATGTAATACCTGCAAAGATTTCAAGGGTTTTTTATTTCGCCCTGCAGAACTTTTTCATTTTCTTCTACTTAATATGGTAGGTATCACAACCATTTTACAAAGTTTTTTCCAAAGTTATATTTCGCGTCAATAAACCAATCCAATTACCATGTTTCATCCCTTTTTTCTTATTTGGTATAGAATTATGGCATTTTTTGCATTTTTCGTAATTTTCGATATCGAAATAGTGGGCGTGGTCATAGTCGGATTTCGGCCATTATTACACCAATACAAAGTGAGTTCAGATAATTACGTGAACTGAGTTTAGTAAAGATATATCGATTTTTGCTCAAGTTATAGTGTTAACGGCCGAACGGAAGGACAGACGAACGACTGTGTATAAAAACTAGGCGTGGCTTCAACCGATTTCGCCAATTTTCACAGAAAACAGTTAACGTCATAAAATCTATGCCCCTACCAAATTTCAAAAGGATTGGTAAATTTTTGTTCGACTTATGGCATTAAAAGTATCCTCAACAAATTAAATGAAAAAGGGAGGAGCCACGCCCATTTTGAAATTTTCTTTTATTTTTGTATTTTGTTGCACCATATCATTACTTGAGTTGAATGTTGACATAATTTACTTATATACTGTAAAGATATTCAGACCTTTTCTGAATTCCGACTCGGAATGAAAAGTAAAACGACATTGATTTCGACTCGGTTTCTATTTGGTGTTCTCAATTCCGATTGTAAAAAATCGATTCCAAGTCGATTTCGAATCGGTTTCATTCCGATTCGGTAATCAGTTTAATCAGCTGTTTTTGTTTATGTGTTTTGGTTTAAGTAACATAAAATTTTATTTTAATTAAAAAATGCCTGCAGATATGGTTTTTAGATGCGCAGACGCAAGAAGACGTGCAATTGTGCGCGCGAATCGTAAAAATGCGCTGGATCGGAATTCAGAACAGGTCGACTTCATTTCGATCAGCATCGATTTGTTTGCCTAATAGATTTCTTGATAGAAGTTTTTAAAGAAAGATTTATTATGCCAATTTAACTCAAATTTAAACAAAAAAATACGCACAACTCTTCCAAATAAAATGAAGAATTAAACAAAAATTATTTGAAAGACAAATATCGCAACATTTGTGTATAATCTGTCAATTAATTTTCATTCCGACTGCTCAGAGGCAATACTTTTCAAACCGATCATTTTTGGTCGGAATCGAAATTGAGAACACCAATCCATTTTAATTCCGAAAAAATTGATCGGAATCGGAATTCAGAACAGGCCTGATTAAATTTTTTGTTAAAATTATACTTTAAAAAATTTTTTTTTAAAGTGGGCGTCGTCCTTCTCCGATTTTGCTAATTTTTATTAAGCGTACATATAGTAATAGCAGTAACGTTCCTGCCAAATTTCATCATGATATCTTCAACGATTGCCAAATTACAGCTTGCAAAAGTTTTAAATTACCTTCTTTTAAAAGTGGGCGGTGCCACGCCCATTGTCCAAAATTTTACTAATTTTCAATTCTGCGTCATAAGTTCAACTCACCTACCAAATTTCATCGCTTTATCTGTCTTTGGTAATGAATTATTGCACTTTTTCGTTTTTTCGAAATTTTCGATATCGAAAAAGTGGGCGTGGTTATAGTCCGATATCGTTCGCGATCTGAGATGAGTGCTCAGGAACCTACATACCAAATTTCATCAAGATACCTCAAAATTTACTCAAAGTTATCGTGTTAACGGACGGACGGACGGACGGACATGACTCAATCAAATTTTTTTCGATCCTGATGATTTTGATTTATGGAAGTCTATATCTATCTCTATTCCTTTATACCTGTACAACCAACCGTTATGCAATCAAACTTAATATACTCTGTGAGCTCTGCTCAACTGAGTATAATAAAAAAATTGTTTGGTTATTTTTCCCCAAAAATTTTGAATTTAAATTCAAAGCGACAAAAAGCTGTTGCGGTCACGTCGAAACCCCAAAAAAGCATTAACAATAACAAACCAACATTGCCGACAGCAACAAGTATGAATGGCGCATATCAAATGCAAGCAAGTAACAACAAAAAAATAAAATAAATAAATTGCATAAATTAAGATTTCAAATACAATAACGCTTGCATCAAGCTTAAGTAAAAAATTAGTTAGCAAAAAATATTTCAAATTTAATTTAAATAAAAGCGAAACTCGAAAAGCTTGCGCCATAACAATTACACACAAATTGGCGTAAAGCCACAGAAGCCAATGAAAAATTAGGCACGGCATTTTGTAGGATAACTTGGGTAAGGACGCAAGTATGTACTACATGCAAAGCATGCGAATTTTAGTGTGGGTCGATAAGTATGAAATGTTTTTTTTTTTAACATTTTTGGAGATTTGGATTCTGTATGAACGTCGTAGAAAAAAATTTCATTAGAGCAGGCTTTCAAGTGAATTTCAAGCTTGCGCAACTTTGAAATACATTTACTGCACGGGTTGGTATATTGATCAATATCTTGAAACCATTTTGAAATATCTAAACATTTGATACTTTTTGTTCAAACGTCATTTGAAGTATTTTTTTTTTCTTCTGTACTATCCGTACCTGCTAGTAAAGATGGTATTCACATACATACATATACATAAGCACATTGTTTAATTAAACACCAACCAATTACACCAAAACATATCCAACCACCTGAAATACGGGTACCAGTGCGTAAACTCAAATCAAATTAAATTGGTACTCGAAGCCAACATCCTCTGGTCGCCTGCTCAATTTCTTTTCGTCCCAACCGACCAAGTCAAAATTAATACAGCGAAGAATCTTATACACAAAATACTAACGCTAAGCCACCGAGATTTCCATGAGGCTAATTTAGAAAAGACACACGCAATATTGAAAAATAATAACTACCCCGACCACCTTATACACGAATTAATCAACCAGGAAACCATGAAAACCAGCAACCAACACAACATACCTTCTAACACAGTAAGAACAGATATAAAGAAATACTACAGTATGACATATGTTCATACCGAAATTAAGTGCAAGCATCGATCACAATATACTCGAACAACAAAACATTACACTAGCCTACAGGTCCAACAATACATTATCCAAAATATAAACAAGAACAGAATCTCCAATAGACAAGCAACAAAAAAACAACGTCATATATAAAATTGAATGCATGGGAAAAGAAAACCAGCAATGCGATAAAGCATACATTGGGACGACAAAGCGCGCACTAGGTATTCGCATTGCCGAACACGAAGCAGAGATAAAAAACAAAAACGCACTACAGCCCTATCACAACATATGATTAGCAACGGCCATACAGCAGATTTTACCAACACGACAATTATTGATAAGAAGAAAAGAGAAATGACGAGATATACCTTGGAAAGCTTGCACATTTTAGAAAACAGGGAAAGGACCATGAACAAGAAGGAAGATAGCGATAATATTGCCGCAGCATACATGCTTTGTCTAAACAGAAAACAAATTAGTTATGACAAGACTACCACACAAGTTGGTACTGATAAGTAAATGTTAATATTGTCCGATATTGTTGTAAGTGTAGAATTTTGTTTACTTTAAAACTACTGTGTTAATTTATATGTATGTGCTTTTCAACATAAAATATTTTTTGTTTGTTTATTTAATTTGAAAATAAATAGTGTTGCCCCTGAGGATGCTGAAATATTCAGCGAAACGTCGGGCGTAAGCTGAATTAATCGTTTTATTTGCACCAGCATAAATTAGATCAGATTAGCCTACAAATCATAAAAAAATAAAAATTATTGAACTGATCGCAAAAAACTCAACAAGCGTAAACTTAACATTTGTATCCAAACAGAGAGTTACACATACAGAAACATACCAGTGAAGCAAATATAGCGTGTTAAACAGATAAATGAATCAAAGTAAATGATATTTCGATCTCACTAATAATATTGTATTATGGTCTTCTACGACATGAAATGATGTGGGACAAGTAATTCACTGAATTTACAACTACTGATAAGTTCCGCGCAGATGCATAACAAAAAACGGTTTCACAAGTTTTCGAAGATAACAAAAATCTTTAAGGATCGAGAAATTAGCTTCTGAGGCAGTTGGGCCAGTCTAGCAGCTGCTAGAATCGGATCATGCCGGATTCAGTTCGGCCAAAATACTTCCAAGGTTCGTGACACTTCTTAAGGTTTCTGTATGTATTTGTTTTTTGTATAAAAGAACGGACCCAAGTCCTCAAAGTCAGTGCAAATCAGTGTGCGAATTTAACCCACAATATATTTGATACTGTATAAATAGCATTATACCCCGGTAGTACCGAGTGGTGTTCGGTCAGCAGTTGGATTGCATACTCTACTTTGCTTTATGTCTGTGGGGATGACGTTGCAGCACTTTTGTTTTCAATTATTTTAAGCTTTCCATGCAGTACTATCTCCAGGAAAATCCATGCGTTCGCTTCTTAATGTACCGCTTACGAAATAGGAGCAGCAACTTCTTTTAGCATTGATTTTTGTTTCTTTTTTTTTTTTTCTTTTTTTTTTTATTTTTTTTTTTTTTTTTTTTGTTGCATAGTTTTTCTTATTTATTTTTTTATCTTTGTTTTTTATTTTTTTTACTTCATTTTTTTTCCTCATTACTTTCCGATTGCGTTGCCCTCCGATGTCGTTTGCTGCACCGGTTGAAGAGCCCATGTCTCCAATCCGAGCCCATACAATCACTACATATAAAGGGATTGCCTTTTCATTCTAACGTCGTCATTTCTCAGGTTTGAGAGGCCGTTTCTCCAATCCTTAACTATACTTCAACTGTTTCTATTATTTCTTCTTTGTTTCTTCTGTAATTATTATTATTATTAGGCCTGGAGGCAGTACGACCTCTGTGTAGATCTAGTATATATTTATTCTGTAATTGTAAAGGCCGTGTTGCAATCCGCGTTTTGATTCTCTTCTTGCTGGATCCTTTTTCGTTCCCACGTCCCTTCTCGCACAGCCTTTTCAAGATTTTTAGCCACTTCCTCATGTCGGTAATAATTAGAGCATCTGTCCAAACTTTGTGTCGGGAGTGTAATCTTACCCAAATATGCTTAGCATTCTCAATTTATAAGTATGGGACTTTGGACATTCCATTGGTCAACACACTCTACTGATTCACCTCCACCACAAACGCATATTTCGTATTCAAAACGTCAGTGATACTCCTTAAAAAATGCTTGCTTAGTAAAGAACTAGGTTAGGTAGAAATCCACTTCATTATATCATAATGACGACTAGTGCTTCATGTTGGGAATGTATCAATATGTCCAGCGCCCTATTGCCGAGTTTTCCGTATGTGTGCCTATAGCTGAAATAGAAGTTCAGACTTGTAATTGTGTAATTTTGATCTACTCAGAACAATCTTCCTGTGGTAGTGTAATCATTTGCCTATACATAGGAGATACGCAGCTCAGACAGACAAAGCTCATAGTGTGGGTTTTGCGTAACACTGTGTGCGAGTAGGTGGCGGATGTGTTGACAAACTCATCGCTAATGTCTAGCCCTGCACAATCAGTAGCACTCGTTTACTTTTTTTGTGCTTGTTCACGTAAAATATTCTAATTTCTCTCACATGTGTTAGTAAATAATAATTCACATACTGAAGTTTTCTTCCGCACTAGAAGTAGTTAACAGCGCCTCATAAGCAGCTGACTGCTCCATAATGGCAAGGTGGTGTATTATGGTATGCTGACAGTAGTTGGTTAATCTGTATAACCTACGAAGCATGTGGGAAAAAAGCAAGGTGGATTTCTTACCGAAAACGAGTTAAACGAAAGCGTAAAGACTATTGAGTATCACTCTATGTCAAGGTTCCAGAAAAGGCCCTTCGTATAAAGTCAACTTAAACATAGCCTAAATCTTTGAACGATTTTCCGTAAAATTTTGAATAAACCTTTCTCTTCAGTATCATTTTTGGTGCTCCCTATTCTTCTCCACTTTAGAAACATAAACTAACCAATCACAGTCACTTCCAATTTGATCTAAAGCAAAGGCCTCCGTAAATATTTCTTCAATTCTGAAGATCTCGTTTCTTGTATAGTTCACCGATCACTAAGACAAACTCTTCGTAACTTTCAAGGGCCATATTCTTCAGTTACGGTTGACGCTAACGAACTATTTGACTGTCAGATCACAGAAGGATTTCTGTCAAATAAAAAGAAAATAAGCTTTAAGCGAGAATGCTGAAAACGGGCTTTAATATGATATGGCTCAGGCGTCTTACCTAAGAAATTTAGCATATTTCCTAGCAAATGCTACTACAATGCCATTGAAACACAAACTAGACCACAATATGTTGAAAAATTCATTTCCATAACCCAGGGGTTATCCATTATGTGACCAGGTATATGATACCTAAACTGACATTTCGACCTCTACGAGTCATAAGCGAGTTTAAAAATTTGGATCCGCCAGATTATGCTGGGCATTCAATCCACTCAAGAATGCGATTATTGGTTCATTTAATTTATTTTTAAAATCACTTCTGCCCGCAGTTTTCTGCATATATTTCTCATATCAGTAAGAGCATTTGAAAACAAAAGCTAGGCACAACTTAGCTTTAGCATTCCTTTCCGCATAAAGCTTTCTTTTCATATAAATATTAAAGTTTTATGAACCACTAACGAGATTGAAATAATTCATGTCAAACCCTTTCATTACATCCTTCCAGCTCATATTTTATCCTCCTTGACTTTAATTATGCAAAGTCAACATTTATGTGACGGCATTAAGATTTCTTATTTATAACTTCCGTTTTAAATAGAATAAAATTTAATGCGTGAATTGCACTTAAATTAAGTACGAAATAAAGCACTAAGTAAAAGTTCGTATTAAATGATGACGATAATGAAAACAAATGACGCGTATACTAGAGGACGGCATACGCATGAAATTTCGCTTGCGTGTTTAGCAAAGCTTAGCAACTGCCTACGTCATAGCACACCAAAGCACCAAGCGATGGCTGGAAATCCTTTGATGCTCGTACTACTGAATCATGTCCTTTTGCCTCTTTCTCTCTCTTTTTCTCTCTCCCTCCTTTAGCTTCACCCTTCTAGCAAATAAAATTTCACTGATGGTGTTGTAAATGTCACATCAACGTCCCAAATGACAACGATGTCTACCAGCATAAGAAACTGAATAATGTAAATGGTATTTTATTCGGTCGTAAAAAAGCTCAGTTGAGTTATTTGAAGTATGCGTTTTTATGTTGATGACGACAGATGGCGCTATACGTGCTAAAAATACATTAAACTGAAAAAGCAGCTTACGACTTAATGTCAAGCAGTTGGTCGGGGCATAAAAGAGCTCTCATAAATGAGCTCTCTGCATGTGCATGACCTTGAATATAATTTAGTGCGAAAATGGAATTTTATATACTACTCATACGCAGTTAAATGAAAAGTAAAAGCTTTCAAAAATGTGCCGATTTTGAGGTGTCGAAGATTTTTTGATTTTAATTTCACTTCAGATGAAAATTTGAGAAATTAGTTAAATTTAAATTAAAACGATTTCAACTTTAAGTCTCTTATAAAATAAGCTCGCATACATGACAAGTATATATATTAAAATGCCTAGGAAGTATCAATCTACACTTCTGCTTTATACTAAATATATATATTGCTCAAGCAATTCTTTGCTATGTAAATTAGCTTTTGCAATTTCTATTTTGAGGTTATATGTGAGAAAGCCCAACAAAGCTGGCATTAAAAACATCATAATATTTCTCTATGTAGTTGAGAGAGTACCCTGCTTATGGCATTAAAAAAAGGCTTATTCTGGTGAAAAGAAGCTTTTTCCTAGTATCTTTTAATTTTTTTCTTAATACTGTAGGTACTTGAAAATATCACCAAACTTGTTAGATCATGGAAAAAATAAAAATAAAAACTTCCAAAGCTTTTGAAAGCTCTTTGAGCTAATACTGAATACATAAGTTCTAGCAAGTGTTTTGTTGTTTCTGGAGCTTTTTTATTTCTGTTATTGTCGCTGATGTCGATTGTAAGTGGTAAGTCCCAGGGAGGGAGCTCCGCCGTTGTGCTAAGTTCTTCGTACGCATAATTTTACTCGAGATAAAATCGATATCTTTAAAAGCTTGTTACTGAAAAAAGAATTTCTTTTACTAAAGTTAAGTTTCATTTGGCAAAATAAAAGTTTCAGGAATCTCGGAAAAGGTTTTATTCATTTTTGGCTATCGATCTTTTAAATTTTAACTCTGCACGAGCTCAAAGCTCTTATGAATAAAAAAAATTGCTAGTTTTAATGTTACAGCTTCGATGTACACGATCATGCTTAAGTAGAGCCAATTGTTTTTTTTTTTTTTTTTTTTTGTTTACAAAAGATATTGTAACGAATTTAGTGCAATTCCTCTTATTTGCAACCTTCTGCTAACGTTCGAATCACTAAACTGTTGAATAAATAACTAAATTTTTCAATATTGCAAAATGGCCTTTATTAAAGTACTTCACAATAACACTGATACTTCACAACCAATAGCTTGCTTAAATCGAACTGATTGTCATGCCTCTACTGTTGCTGCCTTTTATACTCGCATACTTCTAGGCACTTCCATTTCTAGAATCTACCGATTAGTTATCTGCTATAAAATTATAACTACAGATGCACGTGTATAGCTTTTCATATGCGCATGTGTATGTGAGCGATACTTGCACAAAACATTGCCTACTTTTGGGAGCATCTCAGATATATGCATGTGTTTGTGCGTTTTCTCTCCGCTGCTTGTATGGACATATGGGTAGACATAATGATTCATTTGTTGATGTGCATACAAGTCACCGCTTAGTATCGGCTTAGAGACGACAGCATCCCTTAGTGTTGCTAATATTCGTCACAATTTGTAATGGTGTCCAGTTTATTAATACTTAAAAAAGCTCAAGGGCTGCTAAAACCCCAACAAATGCTCCACCAATTCAAAACCTTAAAAGCGCTTGAAAACATCCTCTATAAAAGTTTATGCAATGAAAGTAAGTCAGTTATTGATTCCATTGAACTTTATCTAAAAGCTTTACTATATCTAGGCACATTTTATTAAAGCTTGAGTGAAATAAGTACTCCATTAGGGTTCTGCTCTGTCAATTTGTAGGGGAAATTAAACGGAGCATGACGCAAATTGGAAGAGAATCTCAGCCCAAATCTCTTCAGAGGTAAATCGCCCCAAGTATTTTTTTATTTAAGGCTCTCATACAAAATTGCTAATAAAAGAGTGCTTCAGGCATAATCGTTTTACACCGAAAGCTCTTTTCTTAAATTTTTTGATATTCAGATTTTTATGCAAAAGCTCCTATGCTCCAATAATAGAAATTTGTGCCTCAGACAGAATACTTTTACCCCAAAATCTCGTTAATTTGAAATCTCAACGAAAAAAATACTTTAAACTTTAAAGCCCAATCTTCACAAACTAAAAGTCCTTCGCTAGGAGCAAACAAAGCTTACAAAACCTCAATTGTATTCACATACGCTATCGCTCTATTTGTGTCAAAAATTTTACCGAAAAGGTACCTTTTTAAGATGTTAATACGGGTAATAAAACTTCTAGCTTAAATTTCATAACCGTAAGCTCTTTCCTAGTACAAAAGCTTCTAAAGCTTTTGGATTTAATAACAGCAATGTCTCAATCATAATCTTTTGAAAACAAAAGCACTTCGTAACCAAAAATAACTCCCATATTCTCAATACACAAATTTCATCTCAGCAAATACCTGCCCCAAATTTCAACTCGCCCACAGGAAGTCAGCATGCAACACACTGACATTGCTGTTCAATTTTACTGTTGTCAATTTCACATAACCGCCAGTTGACAGCACAAAATCGCCTACCGTTCATTGACCAACAACAAACCGTTTTCAGGTGATAATTTTCGCTGCAAGCCAACAAACGTGCGAACGAAAACATAAATAAACAGCCCACGCAATCGATTTAATTTCAAAATATGTTTGCCTGGTTGCCCACAAGGCATTCATTAGCATCTAACTGCTTTTTGCTACCAAAAACTCACCGTCCAAATACTACGTCAACCATTTCATTGCAATCAAATCAGCTGCCACAAATCTTTGAATTAAGTGCATATGTGTGCGTATGCATCACTGCATGTAATCGAAATGAGACAGATCAAATGAGAGCACAAGTGGGCCGAACGTTTGGCCAGGCTGAACGGTGATAAAATTGGCACCTGTACTTGTTTATTTATGCTTTATTGTAGATGATTGTTGTTTTTGCTTTTGTTCATATTACCTGTTTACGAATCTTTGCTTGCTACCTACATATGTATTTGGTTGCCATAAGGCATCTAACGGCATTGTAGTTTACAGCAAATAAAGTTTGTAGGATATACTCGCGTTACTCGCCAGCCTAGCTGTCTGCCTGCCTGCCTACTTGCCACTCACACCTAAGTCATTCAACTGTTGAACCAATTTATGGATAAAATATGGGCGTTTGTTGTACAAAAATGTGCTAAAACTCGTGCCGATACTTTTAGAAGTCCGTTGTTATAACATTTATGCATATGTATGTATATATACTATATACTATAGATAGGCTACAGTAAGTGCGAAAAATCGTCAAACCATGCGTGTGAGTTTGAAGAAAATTTATGGCTTCCTCTTGTTGCTTTACACTTAATTTTTATTTGCATTGCGTGACTGCAAAAGTTGGTAGCTGAATTTGATCAATAAAATGTTGACTAATTGAAATAAGAGACTTGTCTGTCAGATGGAACAGACACAGTGAAAGAAAAAATTAATTTTATTGCTCATCATCTTATGCAAAAATTTCATGAATTTGATAAATGTTTTGTTGTTGTAGAGCTTAGAATTTGTACCCTGTTGATAGGTATTTTCAGGCGGCTCTTCTGCAAAAGAAAAATATTATTTTTTACATATACCCTAAGATTATGTGCAAAGACTACGATATTATACTCACAAAGTGGCTCATATCTCTGAAGAGAGAAGACTTAAGGCTCACGATGGGCATACTGACTGTACACTGCGTTCTGGTGTCCCATGCTTATAAGTTAGGCCTCGTCAGTAACAGCAAGTGCAGGAAGTGTGAGCTGCAGTAAGAAACGATTGAGCACGTTCCGTGTTCATGTCCTGCGCTCGCCAGGTCAAAGCTCCAGCTATTTCGGGCGGCAGAGTTGCCAGGTCTTGAGGCAGCAATTAAGCTGGGCCCTAGAAAACTGCTAGTATTTGCCAAGGGAACGGAGTTATTCTATAAAATTTGTCCTAGCAGCTGACTGGGGCTTTTCCGTTTGGCCGTCAAACAAATTCTGGTGACACTATGGACACATTCAGCCTATGTGAGGTCTTTATTGACCGGCCAGTTCACCCTAACCTACATATACGCGCTTGTACGCAATTTGGCATCTTCATCGGGGAGTCTCCCTTAAGGAAAAGCTTTTTAAGGCGGGATTTTGGCAATCACTCTCAGTGTATTTCTGAAATGAAAATGTTCTCAGAGCAAATTCATCTGTGTGCATGACACATGTACGTCACGCCCCACCAATTTGTAGAAAAAATGTTTAAAAGTTAGCATGATAAAAATTGGACGAGCTTCTCTTCTAATCTGCTAGGATATATACCGCTCAAAGTAATTATATTATTATTCTTATCTCCATATTTAATCCAGCTCTAAAGCAGCTAAGAAAGAAGGAATTCAAACACATTCAGAGGAAATAATACTTCAAAGATTAATCCAAAATAAAGCACGCACTTTATAGGCTAAATAACGGTTTCAAAATTTTAAATTTTGAAAGAGAAATGTGTGTCGCTAGTTCAAAAATTAGAGGGGTTAGACTTGGCTAAAAGATCACTAACCTACCAGCAACATTAAAAGGAACGAATGGTGCAAGGGCTGGAGGATATTGCAGGGACTTGAACTATTAACACCACCGACCAGAGAATATCGCGCTATCATTGCTTTTGCTAGAGAATTTTTTTATAATACTAGTTTGCGACGTACCTAAAAAGATTTAACGATGAGCTGTACGAGCTTTATGCAGACATCAACATAGTCCAGCGAATTGAAATGCAGTGGCTGCGGTGGCTAGGCTATGTTATGCGAATGAAAGATGACGCTGCGGCTAAGAAGGTGTTTCTATCGGAACCGGCCTATGGAAGCAGAGCAAGAGGCCGGCCCCCACTCCACTGAAAGCACCAAGTGGAAAATGATTTAAACTCCCTTGGTGTGTCCAATTGACGGCAGTTGGCAGAGAGAAGAAGCGACTGGCGCGCCTTGTTGGACGGCCATAACCGTTGAAACGGTTAAGCGCCAATTAAGTAAGTAAGAGCGCTGAGTCTTTGAGCCTATATTCTATACTTTTTACAAATGGCTCCAAACCTTACTTGAAATTAAGCGCTGGTGTAATTCTTGACATCAATTATGAGCGAATGTACTTCGCTCTCTCGGTCCATGTTTCTGTTTTGCAAGCTAAATATTTGCTATTTTAAAAGCTTTGGCCAGTGTTCTGAACAACAGTTAAGAATAGGGCAACTCTAAGCAACAGTTAAATTTGAGACGACTCTAGAATAATCTATATTTATAGTCTACCTGTGCAGTCTATCTCTACTTAAAAATTGTTTCGCTAATGCAAGTAGCTAACTCTAAATAATAGATGGCATTAGAGTCGAGACTCATGAAGAGTCATGAGTAAGCATGAAAATTTTAAGTAGACCAGACTACACTGTAGCCCAGCCGGCCACTATTCAAGTGAGAAAACATTATAGAAGTTTAGCATTTGTATGCTGCACGTTCATTAGGAATATGTTTCTTTGAGATAACCAGTACTCAGTTTCCTGTCTTGGCTAACATGTCAAGCGCACCAGTTTTAAAATAAGCAAAACAGAACATGAAAAACTCCAAAAGACTTTGCGTGGCATACACATGTGCAATTTTCCACACGAGCTGGTGTGCGTTTCAACCCAAAATAAGAAGCAAAATATGGTAAAATAAATAATTTGACTTATTCTACTACCATCAACCCTGTTTCTTCTCCTTCTTTTTCTTCTTTTGGTTTCCTTTCCCTTTCGTCTCCTTCTCCGACTTTTCTTCTTCTTCTCATTTCCTTCTCCTCCTTCTTTTTCTTCTCCTTCTTATCTCCTACTCTCCCAACTTTTCCTTCTTCTTCCCCTACTCCTTCACCTCCCCAAACTCCTTCTTCTTCTGGTTGGTATTCTTCTCCTCGTTATCTTTCTCCTCCTCCTTCTCATTCTCCTTTCTCCTCCTTCTTCAACTGTTCCTCATTTCTATTATCCCACTTCTTATTATGTTTCTTCTAGAATAAGTTCAGCCCCTTCCCGCTATCCCTCTTTCGCTCCTTCTTTCTCTCGTTCTTGATATAATTTTCATTTTATCCCACTCTTCTTGTGCTTTTCCTTCTCCTCCTGCTTCTTCTTCCTTTTGTACTATTTCTGCTCTTCCTTCTCCTTTTCACTGCTTCTCTTATTTTTTTCTACGTTACCCATTTCATCACATCCTTCCATCTTCCTATCTCCAATCTTTCTCTCTACTTCTCTCTCGACCTTACCTCTTAATTTCACCTATACATATACCTCTACTAATTGCTCTCTTCACTTCTCTGCCTCCTTATCGTATTTTCACTGTCATTATCTCGCCCTTTAGTTCTATATCAAAGCCTCTCTTCTTTTTCTTTCGTCTCGCTTAATCCTCTACCTTTCTTTCTCCCTCAGCTATTCTCGCTCTCCCTATATTCCCAACGTCCCTGCTTTTTTTCATCTAACTCTAAACAATTGCCTGGTATATGGACTCGAACACTTTTTTATTTGAAAACTCTCATATTTGTATTTTACCCTTCAATGAAATTCTACCCGTTTTCTCCCTCTCGGCTCAGATTTTCTCCCCCTCCGAAAACTCTAAACGGCAATTTCTACTCCTACTTTTTTCCTGCGGACCTTCTCCCTACCAGAATACAGAATCTAGCTCTTTCTTTCCCTAAGTACTGTAGGCATATCCCTCTTTTTGTGAAGATCATTTCTCTGTCATTTTTTCTGGTTGTTCTTTGATGCCCATTTAAATTTCGTTCTTTTTATCAATTTTTTTCTCACTTGGTTATCTCTGTCTCCCTTTTTGGCTTACTCTTTCTCTATATCTTCACTACTCACACTCCATCTTTCTCTCTATATTCTTTCCTTTGCATTCTTCGAACTTTTCAGCAAGTAAACTATCGAAACCACCCTAATGCTTACTTTATTATCGTCATGCAAAGATAAGCTAGCTATCGAATTTCTAGCTAACGGTTAATGTCAATAACAAGCATTTGACGCACACAAACTCGCCCGTTGTGAGTAAATTGATTTTGGTTGCCACTAAAATTTAATTTCATTCCTGCCTGTAAGCATTTATGTAAGTCGCGCATCAAAGGTTCTTTGAGTTATTGTAGGTTACTGAATGATTTATAGAATAGCGCCTCTTAAATTACCAAATTATTATTGTAAACAAACACAAAGAAGCATTACAATACATATATATTGAGTGCCTGATGGCTAATAGAGGTCATAGAGGGCAAAATTGAATGTGTTTATGTATGTTTGTATGTGTGTATATCCTTTTCAAGCTTAACAACCAAATTTTATTCATTTACGCATTTAATTAATTGCAAACATAAATTACCAAATAATTAAAGCAAAACTGAAGTCATGGTGGTGAAGGAAGATGTGTAAAAGTGTGGAAATATATTGACAGTCTTTCAGATTAAGTAGAGAAAGGTGTAATGTAATGGGCATAATTTAAGTGAATTTGATTTATTTGAAAGGCCAATTAATTGAGTTTAAGTTAACAAAGGGAAACAGGGAAAAGAGGAAAGTGTTGTGATTTTTTTTTTCAATGGGCAGAAAGTAAAGAAAGGTATTTTAAGAAAACTATCTTAACTGTTTACTTAGCATTAAAACAGAAAAATTATGCTTGACAAATTAAAAAGATTTTGTGGTTTTTATTGAGTACAGTACATATTAGAGTGGTCCTAATAAATTTTTGTTTTTAACGAGCTCAACTTCGAACCAATAATCCTTAATCAATAGGCCGACAAAAACGAAAAAATAATAATTGGTAAATTATTTTTGACACCCGAGGAAAATACCCGCCTTTTTTCAGAGAGTCGTGTCTGAGCAATCCCTCATCAACACCAACATCAATTTGCGCCTTACCAAAACATTCAGGCCAACTTTCTCTCTAATTCGCCCCCTACCTTACCTATTAAATTCAGCTATATACATATATATACCTCTACAAATTGCTCTCTTCCCTTCTCTTCCTACTTATCATATTTTCACTGTCATTATCTCGCTCTATATTTCTATATCAATGCCTCTCTTCTTTTTCTTTCGTCTCGCCTTATCCTCTACATTTCTTTCTCCTCCAGCTATTCCATTTCTCCCTAAGCCCCTAACTTCCCTGCTTTTTTTCATCAAACTATAAACGACAATTTCTGCTCCAACTTGTTTCCTGCGTGCGTTCTACGCCAGTCAATTCCATTTCTCAATATTTCACTACAACATGGAACAGCAATGGATATCAGTTCTTCCTCTATCTGTATATCCGCATTCAGTGGAGGTATTTCTCTGCCTCTGCTGTCAAATACGGGATCTATGAGAGTACGTCCATAATATGATCTAGGTGGCGAAGCCGTCCAAAGGCCATTCTATCAGGACATATATGTTGAGAGACTGATTTTGGCTCCAACAAAAACAACAATTTTGAGCATATCACCTCATTTAGATGAGCCATAATGGGGTCACAGGGAATCGGATATAGAGAGGTATCTCGAAAGTAGGCTGCAAACAACAACAGCAACACTTTTTCTTCGAAGCTTGTTTTATTGAAAAGGCAACCTCTCTGGCAAGTTTTGTTATTATAGGTTTAGCGGGGTTTGATTTATGATTAATAAAAAATAAAATAAATGTAAGGCGCGATAACCTCCGAAGAGATCTAAGGCCGAGCTTCTCTTCCAATTTGCGTCGTGCTCCTCTTGATTTTCCCTACAAATTGGCCGGACGGGACCTACATGTTTTAAGCCGACTCTGAACGGCATCTGCAAGGCAGATGGGTTTTCACTGAGAGCTTTTCATGGCAGAAATACACTCGGAGCGCTTGCCAAACACTGCCGAGGGGCGACCCCGCTTAGAAAAATTTTCTTCTAATTTAAAAACCTTATTTCTAAAATTTTGATGTTGCTTTGCCCGGGGTGCGAACTCAGGGCATACGGTGTGGCAGGCGGAGCACGCTACCATCAAAATCAAAATTGATTTTATTTTTTATTTTCAAAAATATTTTAAAATTTTTATCAAGAGTCTCAATATCAGTCCACACATCGAATTTCGATGTGTATTATTTACTAAATAATCAAGTTTTTTGTGTTTTCCAAAATGTTATATATATAAAAAGTGGTCATAGGAGATGAGTGCCAAGAAACCCATAAACCAAATTTCATTAAGATATCTCAATATTTACTCAAGTTATCGTGTGCACAGAAAGACGGACGAACGGACAGATTTACGGACGGAATTGGCTAAATCAGTTCCTTTTTTCATCCTGAGCATTTTGATATATCGAAGTCTATATTTATAAAGATTCACTTATGCCGTTACGATGAACCGTTATGTTACCAAAGTTAATATACTATGTGTGCAAAGCACTCTGAGGATAAAGATGAACCAAAGGCGCATAGAAATGGACGTAACATAAAAAAAATAAAATAGGAAAATAGTCATCATCCGGTGGCAAGATCCTGAGCCAGATAAATAATTTTGCATGTGAATACAACAACAATGATTTGAGCCAGATAAATCCAGATAGAAGTCTGGTTCAATTTGTGAGCCAGATAATGTGTTAATTACTTGTATTTAGTTTGGCAACCAAGTCTACTTTTTCAAAAATAGATGTCGCTGCTTAGCCTTTCGCCGTATGAGTTAAATGAAAAACAGCGACGACAGCTATCTATCACATTTCACGTGTGCCAAAAAATATCACGACATCTGCTTCTCAAGTATCTCAATGATCCAGAGCATTCCCGTGAGAATTGAGCGTGAGCCGCAGCTGTAAAACTCACTGGATGACGGCAAATATCATGCCTGCCACAGATGAGCGATGTCTTTTTTAATGCCATTTGACTGATGTTGACGATTTCCATTTTACATTTACAACAAAGCTTTCATCAACAACAACAACAACAACAAAAAATTGACATAACTCACTAGGCACAGATATACAATAAATTCCACTGTAGACATCATATGCTATTTTAATAAAATATATAAGCAGGTATAACTGTAAATGTATATGTATACAGATATTTACACCAACCAATGCACCGTTCCGCCATCACTACGTTGAATACGTGGAACCAATTTTAAATTTAATTTATGGTTTTTGTGGATATTGTTTTATTTTTTTTTTTTTGTTGATATCAAGCAAAACAATCACCACAGAGACCTGTCAACCACGAACTTGCCAGAGCAGTCAAACAATTATATGGGAATATTTGCAGGACGACAAGATGCAATTTTTCATTACATGATTTTCTATTTTTCTGCATTTTTTATGCTTCTTTGAAAATTTTGTAATGGTCGTGCAAAATTATAGATCGGAAATGTCATAAAAAGTAGTCAAGTAGTGGTTATGACATTTTCTATATTTCTGTAATTTGTTTTTTTTTTTTTGTGCTGCAATTTTTGTTCGGTGGTTTCGGCTTGAAGTGTCATTTTTTATTTACTTCGTCAAATTTTTGCTGATATTGTGGGTTGGAGATATACTTGTGGGGGAATGACCAAAATTGCATTTGATTTGCATATCTCATTTCATTTGAACTTGCTGTTGATTGCAAAGTTTCAGGATCGTTGACTTGTTACTTTTTGGAGGCATCGATTTAGCCTCTTTAAAAAAAAAATGTAAGATGCGATAACCTCCGAAGAGATTTTAGGCTTAGCCTCTTATCCCACACCCAAAAAATTTTTGTAAAGCTCGTATTTTACGAGGTTTGTAAATCTTTTATATTTTCCAGAAATATGTTTTAAAATTTTTTTTTTCTCTTTTAGTATGAATATTGTAAACCAAATTTTTTTATGAACGTTGTGACAGCGCACTGCTCTCAAGTGGTCCAATGAAACCAGGCTAGTCCCGTTCATGCCGAGTCGTTGTAAGGCAGTGGTTTGTTAACCGTTGAAATCTAAAACTGTTCAGGTACAGAGGAAACCTCATCAGCTAAGTAAAATAAATGCCGTATTAGTAATTAATATACATACATATAATAGATAGAATTTGTATAAGTTGAATTCAATATGTTAATGAATACAGTTAGTTTTATTAAGAGAGAGAGAAGAACAGATTTTTTAATACAAAAAAGCGAGTCCGAAACATCAATTGTGCTAGAGAGGGAGTTGTAATCCTGACACAAACAGCGGAAGCTCTGATTCAATTCAAAATTTGTTCTACAATGTTTTAGGTAGAGATTTAGAATGTCTTGAAGGCCGGAAAGGGGCACTAAAGTTTATTTCTTTCAACAAAAATGATCTAGAGACCGAACCATTTAGTAATTTAATCACAAATACAATTCCAAGCATTTCCCTACGACTAGCAAGAGTGGGGTATGCAGACCATCAATGCTTAGCATTACGGGAGCCCGACGACTGCACTGTATGCCATTCTGCACATTCCACCTGTAGACCTGGTAGCAAAGAACATAGTGTTAACAACTGCAACCAGGCTCAGTGCCTCTGGGCAGCTTGAGCGTCGACCATACGGTCATAATAGTATAGCGTCATCAATCACAAGACGAACAGACTACCTGGTTCCCTATCTGCGCTTCGAGGAAGATCTTAACGCCACAATAGAGGTGGGCGGTTGGCGAAAGGGTGCTCAAATGGCGGGCGAGGCGATACATGTGTACACAGATGGTTCCAAAGTAGTGGAAAGAGTAGGGTCTGCGGTATACTATGCTGATCCGGAAATAAGCAGATCCTACAGGCTGCCTGATTACTGTAGAGTTTTCCAAGCGGAAATATTAGCCGTAGTGAAAGCAGTAGAAACACTGGAAGAGATTAGCTTAAACTGCAACCCTGTTAGCTCTTACATTGACCGCAAAACAGTAATATGGCAATAATCTCGCATGGAACATCATCTAAAAGTGTGTTAGAGTGTAAGCACTCTCTGGAAAGAATCGGTACAGGAAGAAGCATATATCTGTATGGTGTCCCAGGGCATATGGGAATAGATGGGAATGAAAAACTAGGTGAACTAGCTAAAAAGGGCGCATCCCTTGAAGGTTGCTCCGTAGACGTCCCAATTAGACCGAACCATATTAAGAGAAGACGAGAGGTGCACATGATCGGCCGAGCGGGGAAGACGTGGGTTCAAACGCGGGACTGTAAAGTGTCGAAGTGTCGTCTAACAACCTTAGAATAAAAAGAGACTCATTACGGGTATTCTGACGGCACACTACCTTCTGGCGTCACATGCCTTTAAATAAGGCTTGGTCAGTGAAAGCAGATGTAGGAAGTTAGGGTTGGAGGAGGAAACGATCGAGCACGTTTTGTGCTCCTGCCCTGCGCTCGCCAGGCTAAGACTCCAGCTATTAGGAGTGATACAGCTGTCAGATCTAGAAGCAGCAACTGGCTTAAGTCCTAGAAAGCATTTAGTATTTGCCAAGACGACGGAGTTATTTTATAACATTGGTCCTGGTTTTTGACAGCGTTTTTCAGTTCGCTCGGTAAAACAAACTTCTGGCAACAGTATGGATCCATTCAGTATATGTGACGTCCTCATGGACCAGCCAGTTCAACGTAGATCTACTAATTTCAAAACTATATTAAAAAAAAAAAAAGAGTTTTTGACTTTTAAATATTTTTGGATTTTTTGGCGTGAAGTCTCTTAGAACTCTAGAAGTAATTTTTTTTTGGGACGTCTAGAAGCAGCGACTGGCTTAAGTCCTAGAAACCATTTAGTATTTGGCAAGACGACGGAGTTATTTTATAACATTGGTCCTGGTTTTTGACAGCGTTTTTCAGTTCGCTCGGTAAAACAAACTTCTGGCAACAGTATGGAGCCATTCAGTATATGTGACGTCCTCATGGACCAGCCAGTTCAACGTAGATCTACTAATTTCAAAACTATATTAAAAAAAAAAAGAGTTTTTGACTTTTAAATATTTTTGGATTTTTTGGCGTGAAGTCTCTTAGAACTCTAGAAGTAATTTTTTTTTGGGACGTCTAGAAGCAGCGACTGGCTTAAGTCCTAGAAACCATTTAGTATTTGCCAAGACGACGGAGTTATTTTATAACATTGGTCCTGGTTTTTGACAGCGTTTTTCAGTTCGCTCGGTAAAACAAACTTCTGGCAACAGTATGGATCCATTCAGTATATGTGACGTCCTCATGGACCAGCCAGTTCAACGTAGATCTACTAATTTCAAAACTATATTAAAAAAAAAAAGAGTTTTTGACTTTTAAATATTTTTGGATTTTTTGGCGTGAAGTCTCTTAGAACTCTAAAGTAATTTTTTTTTCTTTGAACTTTTCGGTAAAATATAAAAATTCCGTATGAAGTTTATAAGCACTCTAAATCTATGTATGTACTTACTTCTTTGAAAAATATTCATACAAAAATATTTTTGCTTCAAATTCAGAGATTTTTCGACTTTTCGGAAAATTATAAAAATTCTGCTTGCAGATTTTAAGTACTCAGGAACTACTTATTTGAAAAATATTCAAAGATATTATTTTTATACCTTTCATGAAAATGAAATGGTATATTAACTTTGGCACGAATCTCAAAATTGTAAGTCCTTGAAGAAAAATAGATAGACCCACCATTAAGTATACCAAAGTAATCAGGATGAAGGGCTGAGTTGATTTAGCCATGTCCGTCTGTCCGTCTGTCTATTTGTATGCAAACAAGTCCCTCAATTTTTGAGATATCTTGATAAAATTTTGTGAGCAGATGTATTTAGGTGTCCGATTAGACATTTGTCGGAACCGGCCGGATCGGAACATTATGGCATATATCCTCCATACAACCGATTTTTCAGAAAAAGAGGATTTTTGTCATATCTTCCTCAATTTATCAGATTGGGGTTTTTTTAATTACACATTAAAACATTTTCCAGTTTTATCTTATTTTGTTTATTATATTAGATTATTCTCCAAACAAAGCTTTAAAGTTTACATATGGAAGAAAATTTTAATAACGTTTAAGAAAAAAATTTATTATTAAGAATTCATGAGCTTAACACCGGCTTATAATAATTGAATATTCAACTATTATGTTTTTCTAAGAGAAACTGAAAAGAAAGGAAGAAACGTTTCCTGTCATATTGCGATGGTACCATTTCGCAAATCGCCACAAAAAAATTGTTAAAAATCCATTCCAATTTTTGCGTATCTATTACTTGCGCTTGTTCGAATAAAATTGAACAAAACTGCATGCTAAAAAAAAACTCAGGGAGCTACAAATAAAAAGTTCGAAATTTTCGACAAATTGTCTCGAATTTTCGAAAATTGTTACAAATTGGTTTGCATAGTGTTAGATAAAAAATGCATAGACTTTTTTTTCTCAAAATATCGAAAGTAAAAAAAGTAGAACTCATCTGACGAAATTTTAAAAAAATTGCCACTGCTATTTTTCTGTTCACTGCTGTAGATATTTTTCCCCGCATTGCCATAATAAACAAATTAATTTTTCTTGTCGCCAATTTGTTTGTTTAAAACTGCTTACTTTTCTTATATTTACATACTGTCAATTTAGCTGATATTTGCTGTTTGCAAACAAACCATAAGAAAAATTTCCGAATAGGTTCTGTTTTATTATTCCAAGCTAGTATTTATTTGTTTAGTCACACTTCGCGGCGTTTTACATTTTGTTTTTTTCATCACATTGACAGCAATTTTGTAGTTTTTGCAAATATTTATGTCATTACCTCTATTGACGTGTCACAGTTTGAGTTTATTTGCGATTTTACACATTGCTTATGTTTTTTGTTCATTGTCACACAAAATTATTGGTCGTTTAGACGAATTTCGTATTGTCTAAATGTTATTTAAACTGTGTTTATTATTTTTATTTTTATTTACTATTTTTGTTCAAAATAAATATTATGTCAATAACTTATGATTCTGAATCTAAGAATTGGTGGCATTTTTATTATGAGTGTTCGATTATACATGATGAAGTATGACGTCATTGCTTTTAATGTGAAAATGGCTGTTCCAGTCTCTCACAAGAGACGGTCTTCGGCTTCCTCTTCTCCACACATCACGAAAATGCATACGTCATTGAGCTATTTGCAATTTAATTGACTTGGTTCAATATTCATTTGATCATTAATTGATGTTAATATTTTTTTTGCTGTTGCGCTTCAAACCAATGACGCTGTTGCCTGGCGCCACACTCCCATAAGCTCTATAAAACCATACCGCACATACCAAGGTACCCATACATGCTCAAGCATATATATATATATGGGGTATTCCATCCCATTTCGACCAATTTTGAACCCGACCCCTTTAGAATTGGCTGAAAGTTTTTCTTATTTTTCTAGCTTGCGAAAGACGTTTTTCAGAATTTTTTCATCCAACTGAAAAAAAGTTATGAATTTTTAAAAAAACACCGTTTTTGTTTTCAAAATGCTATAAGTTTTTCAAAAATTGACTGTTTGGGATCTTTTCTTTTTTAAATTTGTTTTTAAATGTACTTTTCGGAAAACATACAAAAAAATGTTTAAAGTTTTTTTTTTTTGTAATTTTTCAGTTTTTCGAGATTTTTCGAATTTCGCCATTTTTTTTTTCTCATAAAAAACTTCAATCAATTCTGCACTCATCCCCACTAATCCCGGAGTGGGCCGATATTTTTTTTATTTAATTGAAAAAAAAAAAAACTTTAAAAAATTTTTTGTATTTTTTCCGAAAAGTACATTTAAAAACAAATTAAAAAAAAAAGATTCCAAACGGTCAATTTTTGAAAAAGTTATAGCATTTTGAAAACAAAAACGGTGTTTTCTTTTAAATTCATAACTTTTTTTGAGTTGCATGAAAAAATTTGAAAAACTTCTGAAAAACGTCTTTCGTAAGCTAGAAAAAGAAGAAAAACTTTCAGCCAATTCTAAAGGGGTCGGGTTCAAAATTGGTCGAAATGGGATGGAATACCCCATATATATGTATATGCACTATTCAGTATTTATATTTATTTAGATATCAAAAAGAGGCTTACGTTCAAATACATACCACACCAACCAATTATAAAGCAATTAGAATCGTTTTGTGAAAATCACAGCAAATGAATAAATATTATACTTGCTTTGATGACTTTGAAGTGTGACATACTTCAATCAGTAGGAATGTGCGTGTACATAAAAGAGTATAACAAAAAAAAACAATTTTCAGTTTCATGTACATTGAAGAATTGTACAAATTTTTTCGCTAATAATATCAATATTCCCTTTACAAAGGAATGAATATTTTACGGCTACGTGGCAACCTTAGAAAATTTCCTGTTTAAATACGACATAAAACAGCTTTCGTTTATACCTAGTTATATCGAAATATCTTATTACAATTTTTCAATTTCAAATACGTGGCATCCATGAAAAACATTCTAAGTAACAGCGCCTATGTAGATGTGCTTAAAATGAAGCGAGTCACCAATAAGGATCCCTAATAATAACTTTAGTGTTATGTTGAGCTGGCCGTACCACACATAGACTGAATGAGTTCATGGTATTACCAGAAGTTTTTTTAGCGACCAAACTGAAAACCACTTTCTGCCTCCAGACCTGAAAGCGTTAGTGTAAGCTGCCATTGAGGGGGCGTCTTAATGTGTCAAAAATATTCCAGTGGATGCGTTAATTTTGGTAAAATATTCATTCAACATCAACTGCCATTCAGATTTTAAAGTTTCACTCCAGACTTTTCGGATAACAATTGTGCATTAGGGCTGATAATACTAATACCTATCTTTTTCTTAAAAAGAAAACTTAGCCGAACGTCCCTCTAAGATGAATAAGGAGTACAATTAGAGACTGCCCGATAACACTTCTAAGTGGACAAAGTGGAGCGGTCCGACAGTATGGAATTTAGGGAATACCAGTCCGATAGTACCCGTTCAGGCATAAGCAGGTATATTTAGTCTCTCCATATGACATGCTCAAACTTTATAAAGATATCAAAGCTGATTAAAGTTGCGCATGTCTTTAATTTTAAATAGTAATTTGTGGCCATGTTAGTATGCATCACCCTCTCCCGAATGGTTAATAGCAACTGCCATTGTGATGTAGAAACTCTGCTAGCCATTCGCGCTATCTCTGAAATTCTTTTACCGGAACAAAGTATCAACTCATCTCACTAAAAAACAAACAATTATACAATTACGTACGCATAAAAATAAACAAAATGCATACTTTATTAAGTATTTACAATAACAAATTGATTGCAATAAATTTATTGAACAATTTTATTTCCTTTTTACGATTGGCAGGTAATTAAACGAATCATTGAACAACTTGAAAAGGTTTTAGCAAAATCAACATTTTCTATGCCCCCCCCCCCCTAACCCGCTGTGGTAACTCAACAAATGGTAACACAATGTGTTAGCTGTACTAAGTGTGGTTTTCTTTCTGGGAACCACACTAACCTAACCTAAGAGCTTCGCTTTAGGCCACGAATTACTGAATTCCTTAGGCAAATAGATGTGTTAGTTGCTTGCTCTAAAGCGTATGTTGTTGTAGTTGCAGTGATAAGGACACTCCCCGAAGGCCTTGGGGAGTATTATTGAGTTGATGGTCCTTCGTCGGATGCAGATCCGGTATGTTCCGGTACCAAGCCCTACCATCTCGGGAACGATTTGTTATGACCACATGCGACCTTCTAGGCCATCCCGCCCTCCCACCCTCTACATCAATGATGAGCTCGGTGTTGCGAGAGCCTCGACTGTTAATGAAACAGGATTTGCCACGGATAGGTGAGGTTGACAATTGGGTTTGGAGAAGCTATATATTGCGCTGGCAACCTGAAAGGGTTGCGCTACACAAACCCTTGAATCTATTTGGTATTATAGTCGGCTCTTACGACAGGCATACCTAACGCGGGTATATTCTAACCCCCTAACCCGCTGGGGGGCTCTAAAGCCTCTAAAGCGTATCGGATTTATATCTGGCAAAACTGCCAAAACCGATCACGCTTCCCAAACCTTAGGGTAGGCACTTTTTCGCTACAACAGCAACAACAGATACACCCAATATTTTAGCAAATGGACCTATTGTATCACTTACGTTTTATAGAAAATCACCTGATTCGAGTTGATCTTTCTTTTTCAATCTTATTTGAACATATTTAGGCAAATTTTCGCACATATACAGTTGCGAACACGAAAATAGCAGCGACAATATTTTAACAAATTCCGCCAATTAAATGCTTCTTTTTGATTTACGAAAATTTAAGGAAAGCGTCCATGAATCTTGTAACTAAAACAATCAAAACAATCTCAAAAACGTTTTCGAACAAATTCGAAAATTAGGGAAAACTTCGAACTTTTTATTTGGCGTTTTCTGAATTTTTTTTGAGTTAGCGATTTTTAGCGATTTTTAGTTACCAAAAAACTTGTTTGGGTCAATAAATGGCATACTCAAAACAATTCAGGAAGCACTAAATAAAAAAATTCGAAATTTCATTAAATTTTCGATTTTGTTTCGAAAACGTGTTTATATTTGGTTCGCATTTTTGCAATTGCAGAATTCATGGAAATTTTTCCAAAATTAACGAAGATCAAATAGAAGAACTTTATTGAGGAAATTTGATAAAAGTTACCACTTCTAATTTCATGTATGCAGCTGTACAGAAAGTATGTATAAATATTCATTAGATTCATGCACATAAAAAGACTTTCTTCAAACACCAAAGTTTGTTGGCAAGTTTAGAGTGTTGAGTTGAACGCTTGATTTACGATGCATCTAATTGCCAACACCAAAAGTGGTAGATACACTCAGACTGGTACTTTCGCATGTTTGTACATTCAATAAGTAAATATTTAAGGTGGCATATCGCAATCAAGCGCACATTAACGGATTTGCCTTACAATTTTATGCTCTCAACAAAATCTTGAACTAATGTGACGCCATATGTTCATATTATTTTGAATAAATTAACAAGGAAACATACGCGAGTATATTCCTTACTAAATACATTCGAATAAACAAATATATACAGACTTAGAACAAATTTTGGTAAAACATCTACAAAGTTTATGTTTTGCCTCTATTTATCTACCCTGAAGGGAAGTCAGTAACAAGTGATACAAATTTCTGGTTCGGAACTGGACCTTAATGTACAATTTGGAAAATCGGCCACCAACAAAAATTGCTACCAGCTTTAAGGAGCTTCGACTGTGAGTATAAGACTGGATCGATTTATTAACCGATATCGCATATCGATATCGATATAACCCAAAAAATATTTTTTTTTTTTTTTTCAAAAAAACTGTTATCGCCAACGTTTTTACATGCGTAGTGTTTTTGGCATGCGTAGTGGAACTTTTTTTTCTGAGCCCAAATGCTATCGAAAAATCGATGGCGCGATATCGGTTAAATTTCGTCCATACAAATCTACCCAGGTTAAAGAGTATGCCTTTTTCCCCCTACACTTTCCCACCAGTTCAGAACTATCAAAAAAGGGAATAATATCGTATTGGAAGCAACATGTAGAAGAAAATCACTAGATCTTAGCTAAAATGTTTACGCTAGTTCGGAACTATCGAAAAAGTGCCAATAAAGAACTAGTTCTAAAGTGGAAATTTGTATTTAGTTCAGAAATAGTGAAAATTTAATGCAGCGTGGACAATTTCCATCACCTAGGACATCGCCATGTTAAATTCGCTAGTTGAAAGCATGTAAAAGAGATAGATGGCAACTAGTACTGGCTTGAAATGCATTAGAAACGCACTAGTTTTGAGCAAGAGATTTTTCCTACAGTGTATGGGCTACATATGTTTGATTGTGTATGTATTGCGTGTGGTTTTCCGCTAAGTTTGCCATTTGGCAATTAAGTGTCGACATAATGCATATAAATCAAATTTATGTGGTAAAGTTCGAAAAACATAGCGCTGTTAAAATCTTTGTAGACATGGAATTTATGCAGCAGGCACATAAAATGTTAGACAAATGTTATATTTAAACTTTATATTGTTTAATGAAATCAAACTTTTAAGCGCGCACATTCCAATACAAACACAACTAAATAAAGATTTAACCAAATACTTAAAGTAAGTTTGGAAAATGAAAACAAACTTTCTCAGAGTAAAATAATATTCGAAGTTACTTATTTCGGCAGCAGTGAATGCAGGAGGAGCATCCACAGCAGCGCACATGAAAATAGCAGTTTTTATTAAATTCTTTTTTTCCGGTAGTTTTAGAAAATAAAGCAATTTAATAAAAAAATTTTAAGTTAAACGGTTTTATTGAAAAAAATAGTTACATTAAATAATAATAATACTAAAACCATAAAATAAACAGGTAGGTCCTAGGTACTAGTCATTACACTCCTCATCAATCTAGGGCGTTGATCAGACAATTAAGTAAATAAATAAGTAAGACCAACTAAACCTTAATCAGGTTATGCTACGCCCTCATATTTTAGAAATTTCACGTGCCCAACGCTTTTATTTATTTGTCTGATCACCGCTCTAGATTGATGAGGAGTGTGATGACTAGCACCTAGCACCTGCCTAATTATTTTCTCAACACATAATTCTTCCAAAAACTTTACTCGATTTAGCGCCTCGTATGCTTGTCCCTCCTCGAACTCCAAAGCAATTTGATGTCACTTCTACCGAACTGTATGTAATATTTATTTCAAATATGAGCCAAACCGGACCACAAATACGAGTATTTTTAATATATCGATCCTTGCGCCACCTAACGGCCATTTTTTCGTAGATCGCTTCTATTCATGTATGTATTATGTGTTCAAAATATGAACCAAAACGGACCACAAATACGATGTTTTGAAATATTTCGATCCATGCGCCACCTATCGGAGTTTTTTTTCTCATAACAGCATTGTCATCGGGTTCTGAACTATATTCCAAGTTTCAAGTTTGTAGCTTATCGGGAAGTTACTTAAATTTTAATCACAAAATTCGTAAACAACGGCCGGCCGGTCGGCCAGAGTCAAGCTAAATAAATCCAATAAAAACAGCATGAATTTCGTAACTGAAACTATAAAAACCAATATCAAAAACGTTTTAGAAGAAATTCGAATATTAAAGAAAGTTTTTCGAAAACTTCACACTTTTGATTTTGCATTTTCTGAATTTTTTTGAGTATGCAATTTTGTAGCTTAATCAATTCTAGTCCACCAAAGTACAAGAGAAAGGTCCTTCAAAATTATCGTTGATTTTTGATCACTTTTTTCGGAAGGGTGTTTCAGATTGTCTACCATATGTAGGCTGCTTAGCTTTATTTTTAGCATGGAAGAATCTCTGAGATACCCCTCGTAAAAAATTTTTAAAAATCAATGCCTATAATTTAAACATTGTTAGAATAAAATTGATTGGACTACAAAACTGAATATCCAAAAATTCGAAAAACTTTAAATAAAAACTTCGAAATTTTCGTCAAATTTGCTGTTCGAATTTTTTAAGATTTTTTAAACAGACCACAAAAATGTATATTCAAAAAAGACCGCATTTGATATTGGTTTGCATAGCCTTTGTTAAAAATATGTGAAAGTTTTTTCTTAAACTATCGAAAATAAAACAAGTAAGGAAGGTTAAGTTCGGGTGTAACCGAACATTACATACTCAGTTGAGAGCTATGGTGACAACATAAGGGAAAATAACCATGTAGGAAAATGAACCGAGGGAAACCCTGGAATGTGTTTGTATGACATGTGTATTAAATGAAAGGCATTAAAGAGTATTTTATGAGGGAGTGGGCCATTTTTATATAGGTGGACGCCGTTTCGAGATATCGCCATAAAGGTGGACCAGGGGTGACCCTAGAATGCGTTTGTACGATATGGGTATCAAATGAAAGGTGTTAATAAGTATTTTAAAAGGGAGTAATCCTTAGTTCCATAGGTGGACGCCGTTTCGAGATATCGCCATAAAGGTGGAGCAGGGGGACCCTAGAATTTGTTTGTACAATATGGGTATCAAAAGAAAGGTGTTAATAAGTATTTTAAAAGGGAGTAATCCTTAGTTCCATAGGTGGACTCCGTTTCGATATATCGCCATAAAGGTGGGCCAGGGGTGACTCTAGAATTCGTTTGTGCAATATGGGTATCAAACAAAAGGAGTTAATGAGTATTTTAAAAGGGAGTGGGCCTTAGTTCTATAGGTGGACGCCTTTTCGAGGTATCGCAATAAAGGTGGACCAGGGGTGACTCTAGACTTTGTTTGTACGATATGGGTATCAAATGAAAGGTGTTAATGAGTATTTTAAAAGGGCGTGGGGCTTAGTTCTATAGGTGGACGCCTTTTCGAGATATCGCCATAAAGGTGGACCAGGGGTGACTCTAGAATGAGTTTGTACGATATGGGTATCAAATTAAAGGTATTAATGAGAGTTTTAAAAGGGAGTGGTGGTAGTTGTATATGTGAAGGCGTTTTCCAGATATCGACCAAAATGTGGACCAGGGTGACCCAGAACATCATCTGTTGGATACCGCTAATTTATTTATATATGTATGTAATACCTGCCAAGATTTTAAGGATTTTTTATTTCGCCCTGCAGAACTTTTTCATTTTCTTCTACTTTTCTAAAGTTATATTTCGCGTCAATAAAACAATCCAATTACCTTTCCATGTTTCATCCCTTTTTTCGTATTTGGTATAAAGTTATGGCATTTTTTTCATTTTTCGTAATTTTCGATATCGAAAAAGTGGGCGTGGTCATAGTCTGATTTCGTTCATTTTTCATACCAAGATAAAGTGAGTTCAAGTAAGCACGTGAACTAAGTTCATTAAAGATATGTCGATTTTTGCTCAAGTTATCGTGTTAACGGCCATGCGGAAGGACAGACGGACGAATGTGTATAAAAACTGGGCGTGGCATCAACCGATTTTGCCCATTTTCACAGAAAACAGTTAACGTCATGAAATCTATGCCCCCACCAAATTTTAAAAGGATTGGTTAATTTTTGTTCGACTTATGGCGTTAAAAGTATCCTAGACAAATTAAATGAAAAAGGGCGGAGCCACACCCATTTTGAAATTTTCTTTTATTTTTGTATTTTTTTGCACCATATCATTACTGGAGTTCAATGTTGACATAATTTACTTATATACTGTAAAGATATTAAATTTTTTGTAAAAATTTTACTTTAAAAAAATTTTTTTTTGTAAAAGTGGGCATGGTCCATCTCCGATTTTGCTAATTTTTATTAAGCGTACATATAGTAATAGGAGTAACGTTCCTACCAAATTTCATCATGATATCTTTAACGACTGCCAAATTACAGCTTGCAAAAGTTTTAAATTACCTTCTTTTAAAAGTGGGTGGTGCCACGCCTATTGTCCAAAATTTTACTAATTTTCTATTCTGCGTTATAATTTCAACTCATCTACCAAGTTTCGTCCTTTATCTGTCTTTTGTAATGAATTATCGCACTTTTTAGGTTTTTCGAAATTTTCGATATCGAAAAAGTGGGCGTGGTTATAGTCCGATATCGTTCATTTTTAATAGCGATCTGAGATGAGTGCTCAGGAACCTACATACCAAATTTCATCAAGATACCTCAAAATTTACTCAAGTTATCGTGTTAACGGACGGACGGACGGACGGACGGACATGGCTCAATCAAATTTTTTTTCGATCCTGATTATTTTGATATATGGAAGTCTATATCTATCTCGATTCCTTTATATATGTACAACCAACCGTTATCCAATCAAACTTAATATACTCTGTGAGCTCTGCTCAACTGAGTATAATAAAAAATTTAATTGGCGATTTTTTTTTAATTTACCACTGCTATTTTGGTATCAAATTTTGTCGGAAAAAGATATAAATTAACTCCAGTGACAAATTTTCTTATAGTGAACATTCATGTTGCTGAAAATTTTTTCTTTGTATGAAATTGTAAAATTTTTTGTTTTCAAATTTATTAAATTTTGATTATTTTTTTTAAATTAAACTTTTTACAAGCTAAAGTGTGTTTCAATGTTTGGTAAATGTACTCAAATTTCATTATTAAAAATTTATTTATATCCATTTTATTGTTAATATGACAGCTAATTAACACAATTATTATGCGTATTTTAAAAACGATAAAAACATGCTACATGTCTGTAACAATGGATATTTATCTTCCGTTAATTTACCACAAAAGTCATGCAATATTTATGTAATTGAATTAAAAAATTTTAAACTTACTTATAAATATTGTAATGTAGTGCATACATGAATAAAAATGTCATACCAAACCAAGCAAAGAGGCGTCTCCCTCTCATGCAATTTCTTTAATCCGTCGAGGAATAAAAATTAAGTCGTTCCCACGCCAGACCTAGTATCGGAGGGTAGTTTCGGTAGTACCAGAGCGCACCTGATTCAATACGGAGAAGAACTGTTCGTATACACAACACGTTTTAAGATTTAGGTTCCGTTAACTCTGCCTTTTCTTGCTTGGGAAAAAGAGCCATTCAAGGGGGTCTTGCAATGTGCAAGAATAAGAAAAGGTATCTGCTTTAACTGCAAATACAATGTCAGCCATAAATTCAACGAACAAACGCGCTTGGTTGAGTAGGCAGTTCAAATATTAATTATTCTCCTGACGAACAAAAGTTACGTTCCACAATCCTATTCCGATGCATGTCTCGGAAGCATGGCAGGCGTCTAGAGGAGATAGCATGTCACTTGGAACATGCCAAATAAAAGTTATGCAGAAAATTTGCGGAATTTTCTATGAAGATTACGATGTGCATCGAAAGATTTTTATTGTTGAGCAGTATGACCTTTACCCAAATATGGACCAAGCGCAAAGAATAAAAGACTAAAAGCTTCACTGGCTATTATATCTTATGCTAATGGCATTAAATAAGTAAATAGCAGCAGGGAGGTGTATAGGCCACACGAAGTTGGGATAAACAAGTGAAGGAGCTCTTGACTTCTCTTGCTGTTATTGTTGGTTTTGTGTCAAAGTGCTTCACCACATTCAAAGTGTGCAATTACTCACAAATTTTCATCAATTTCCTCTGACGAGAGTCCAAGAAACTACCAAACTTTAACAGGGTTGGACCTTATTGAAGTTACTGTAAGAGGCGTATGTTCTACATTGCAACTGATAAAGATAGTTGGTATCATGTGGGGATACATCTCACACATTGACAAATTGACCTCGCTTGGCTTAAACCTGTGGAGTTTAAATTCCCAATACCTCTTTCACTCTCAACCCCTTTCATAAAATCACGTCCATTTCCGTTAGCATTACCACTCCCACTCACACTACCATACTCACTCTCACTACCACTCCCATCATTACTCTCACTCTTACACCCACTCACTCTCAAAATCCTACCCACATTCCGCTCCGGCTCCTTCTGCCACTCACACTCTCAAGCCAAGCCCTACTCACACTAACTTACATTTCAACTCCCCTCCCACCCCACTCCCAATCCAACTACTAGTCACACTTACAGTCCAACTACCACTTCCAGCACACTTCCAATCCAACTCATAGTCACTCTACTTTTTAATTACCGCTTCCACACCTCTTCCACATCCGATCCCACTTTTTTAAGAAATTTTAGTGATCTAGCATAAATATTTTCAGATATATGTCGTAAGAAAGGTTTTGTATTTGTAGAAGTTGAAACGCCCTCTCAATGTGTCGAAAGTATTCCAGTAGGTGCGTTAAATTTGGTATATCTATTATACATATTCATCCAACAGCGACTCCCTATCAGATTCTAGAGTTTCACACCAGACTTTTTGCACAACAATTGTGTATTTCTATTACCTATCTTTTTCTTAGAAAGAAAACCTCGCCGAGCGTCCTTATAAGAGGAATAAGGAATACAATTAGAGTAGTTCCCCTAAGGGGACAAAGGTAAGTGGGAAGTGGACCTGTCATTTAGTAAGGGATTTAAAGAATATCAGTTCAGGCATAAACGGGAATAGTTAGTCTCTTCATAGAATATGCTTAAACCTTATAAAATATATCAAATATTAACCATGTCTTTACTTTTAAATAATAGTTTTTTGATGTATTCATGATCCTTTCGCGTATGGTGAATGGCGGGTGCCATTGTGATGTAGAAACTCTGCTAACCATTCACCCAAGCTCCGAAATTCCTTTAACGAAACAAAGTATCAAATCATCTCAATAAAAAAGAAACAACTATTTAATTAAGTACGCATAAAAATTAACAAAATGTATATTTTATTAAGTATTTACAATAACAAATTAATTGCAATTAATTTATTGAACAATTTTATTTCCTTTTGACTATTTGCAGGTAATTAAACGAGTCATTGAACAACTTGAAAAGCTTTTAACAAAATCAACATTTTAAATGCTCACTTAAATCACACAGATAACGAGGTAGATTATTGTTGTTCTTTTTTGTATTTTTGCTTATCATTTTTACGAATATATGCACATTAGAGTGGTTCATAGAAAATTTTTTTTGGAAATTCAAAAAAATTATCCCCAATATTTCTTCTTGTGAAAAACGAAGAGAAACTTTTTTTTATTTCGTAAAAAAAGTGATTTCAAAAGCCGTTTATATAAAAAGATCGATATGCTCCTAAGTTTACTATTTTCTTTAAATGACAATTTACAAGTAAACAATTTTTTTGCATGTTAAAATTCGTGTTTCATTGGGAAATAATTGTATTAATTCACTGCTGCTATGAATGATCATAGGGCCTAAAAATATGTTGCGAAATTGAAACCGGTGAAACCAAAACGGTGATTCGGACCACATCTCGCATTTTTTTGCACTCAAATTCACCATTATGGTGTACATAATATCGCTCATGACGAATTCGGTACCAGTTTTCCAAAATTCAAATGCGGACCCAATATGGCAGTAATTTTTTTTAATTTTTTTGATGCTCTTGAAAGTCTGTATTCGGGGGTGTGTTAGGAAGTTGATTTCGAATCCGATGTCAGTTTCTTAAAATTCAAAATAGCGTTTGCTAACTTCCAAAACGTGCATTTTTTGAACCACTCTAATATACATACATACATAACAGTAAGGTATATAAACGGCTAGAATAAAACTGCGATTACTCTAGGCGAATTCAGTAAAGGTGATGTTATCCCAACAGCTGATTGCTTCTTCTTGATAATTTTCCATACAAAGCCTTGTACAACAATATGTTAGTTAATCGAAATCAATGAAAATTCTCTTGTGACTTGACATTCTTCTGCACGGCGGATTTGTTGAATTCGCTTTGCCACCACCTGGTATAGATTCGCCTTGGCGATTACTCGTGCAGAAACGCTTAAACGCCGATACGCTAAGGTGCTCTGTCGGCGTCGGTGTCAGTCACACGCCAAAACAATCAACCTGTCGGCGATTACAACCAGTGACAAGGTGTGGCGAAAAACAGATAAAATGCAAAATCAAACTTCGCAAAAAATGAATTAAAATAAGTAAGGACGGGACTGTCTTCGGCTGTGCCGAAGACTTCATACCTTTCATGAATGGGGCTGAACAATAATCTCATGCCGTTCGTAATCTCCAATAATCGGATGTATAAGATAAGAAATAAATAATGAACATATCTACATACCTAAACGATTTTTAAGATAAATATAAAATAAAAAATAGGTAGGTACTTTGTGTGAGGATGCAAAGTTTCAGGCTTTTTGTGGTCTGCGTGTAAAAACTATGACTACGAATCACGTATTTCAACAATATATGACGTAAACGTAACTATTTGATGAAACTTGATGAATTTTGAAGCTTCTAGCCGTAAAAAGCCGCAAAAAAATACAGTTTATATGGGGTATATAATATATATACCACCGATCTCTATGATTTTTTCAGACAACAATATATGCTATATACGTAAGCAATCGGTGAAATTTGAAGCCTCTAGCTCTTAAAATAGGGCAGTAATTACGAAAAGTTCCTTATCTGAACAATCGGTTGTGGGGGATATATAATATATATATGACCGATCTCATAAATTTTTTCAGGCAACAATATGTGCAATATACGAAAGTATATGGTGAAGTTTGAAGCTTCAATCTGTTAAATTGGGTAAGATATTACAAAAATCCTCTTTTTCTGAAAAATCGGTTGTATGGAGGATATATGCTATAGTGGTCCGATCCGGTCGGTTCCGACAAATGTCTAATCGGACACCCAAATACACCCGCTCACCAAATTTTATCAAGATATCTCAAAAATTGAGGGACTAGTTTGTATACAAACAGACAGACGGACAGACGGACATGGCTAAATCAACTCAACTCTTCAACCTGATTATTTCGGTATACTTAATGGTGGGTCTATCTATTTTCCTTTAAGGACTTACAATTTTCGGTTTCGTGACGAAATTAATATACCATTTCATTTTCATGAAAGGTATAAAAATGTGTGCAAAGAAATTGCGTTGTATGATAGGAAAGCACGTGAATGTGAGCAATTTAAACAAATTGAACGGAAATAGAGAGAGCAAAACAAAAAACCAAAAAAACAAAAATTTCAATAATAATAATATATATAAACAAGGAATTCGCACAGAAATTGGAATGGAAATTTTTTATTTTATGCACGTAGCGCGAGTCATTTGTTGAAAAAAGAGCATAAGTTGGTTGTATTAATTTTTGGTTATTCAAATAAAAACTATTTAACTTTTGCTTTATCGTAACACATTTTTCGACTTCTCATCGTTTATTAGCTTTAAGCTTTATTTTGGTATAAAACTCTTTTTAAATCATATCAGAAAGCTCCACTATCTGTTTTAGAGCTACACCAAAATAAATATAAATTGTATTTATTATCTAATTAGGTCGTTCTAAAAAAATATGCATTTTTTGCTTTAATGCGAATACATTTGTGCCAACATAATTGCTTATTTGTTTACATAAATAAGTATGCATGTTTGTGTGTGTGGTGTGTGAATTTATTGTGGTCGCCTCGCTGTCTGAAGAATTGTTGCGGTTGAGAAAATTTGTACTATAGCTGGTTGCTTTAATGTACCCAAACACAATTAGTGCGGCTGCTACATAAAATACAGCAAGGAGACCCAATGTAAACTCTTGTTGTATGTAAGCTTTGCGTGATTTGCCAGTATGTAATTCGTGAGACAATCAAATGATAAGGATCTAAGTTTAAGAGATAAATGTGATTGAATTGACTTTACGGCCATTTAACGTGGTGAGAAGTACAATTGATCTTATGGCTATTTAAGGTGGTATTAACGTTGAATGGCATTTTGGCCATTGGCCTTATGTGAGCTCACCTTTGTTTAGATAAAATACCATTTTAATTAATATGTAAACTTTACGCACCCATTCTGTGCCATTCTCACCCTGTCTTTTCGCATCTCTAGCAATCTCCTTTCTCGCACTCGCTCTCCCTCTCTCTATACTCTTCTATTCTATCTCCTTCGCTACATTTTCCCTTTCTTTGTATTATAATGTAAGCTATGAACATTTTTTCTTTCCTTTGTTTTATTGGTCATTAAAGCGCATGTAATTCTCAACCGAAGATTTAATTTCAGTCCCGGTTTCGTATCCGTTTCTGGTTTTTATTTGGATTCCACTGCAGCTTCCGCTCCCGTTTCGGTCTCGCTTACGTTTTTGTATTGGATTCCAGTTAAGCGTCCTGTTTAGGTCCAAATCTTCCCCCATTTCGCTTCCCATCTCAGCCACGTCTTTAGTTTCAGCTCCGGTTTCGGTCGTGTTTTCAAAACCAAATTCGGTTTGTATTTCGTTTTCGGTTCCGTTTTCGGTTTTGTTCCCGGTTACATTCCGGTTAAAACCCCATATTCGGTTTGGTTTCGTTTCTAATTTCGCTTTCAGTCTCGGTTTTGGTTGCAGTCCCGATTTCGGTTTTAGCTCCGATTTCGGTCCCGATTTCAGTTCAGCTCCAGTTTTAGTTGTTCTCCTTATATCGGTCAATTTTCGGTTTTCGTTGTATTTCTTATTTCAGTCAGTTTTCAATTCCAGGTTTCCTTTCTGTTTCGTTTGCGGTTTCGGTTTATGTTTTAGATTTTTATTAGATTTTAGTTTTGGCTCCGATTGCAGTTTGGTTTCGATATTGTCAGTGGTCCAGTTTCTGCCCAGTTCCGGTCCCGTGCTTGGCCCGCTTCCAGTTACGGTTTCAGTTTTTTGCCTTTCGTTTTCTCTCCCTTCTTTTTTTTCATCGCGTTTAACCTTCCTCCTTTCCCCCTTTACATTCCTGCTCTTTACCTTCCTTTGCATGCACTCCCTTTTTTTCGTTCAACTACTATATCGTGTATCGTTAACTCATAACTTGCATAGGCTCATTCCATTTCAATACACCCGGTCCGCGCAGGACATGATTTTTGATTTCGATGAAATTTTAATATGTTGTTCTTTGGTCAAAATAATGAAATACGTGTTTTTTTTTTGCCACAAAAAAATTTTTTTTCGGATTTATCGGCAATGCAATTGATATTTTATTCACCTATTTTTTTTTCAACTGTCAATAACTTTGTCAAAAATTGACCGATTCTCATGAATAGTCCTTCTATCCTCTTATGCCATGTGTCTGTTCACTACATATAAGCACATAAATTCTGGAAAAAATTTTACCCTCATGTTGCACTCTTAAATCTTTTGAACTTGGGAACGTTCAACGGGAAATATTTTATGAAAGGCACACAAACTTACTAGAGAGCAGAGAAGAAACAACAGAATGACACTTTTTTCAGAAAATAAAACACCATTTATTGTACCTTAGTCTTTGCTCATACAACAAGCAGGTTTAGACTTATGTAAGTGGAAGAACTTTTTTTTACAGCCCACCTCTAGCGGCTTTTTGATTTTATAAAAATCTCGGCCCACCGGGGTCGAACCTGGGTGTTATCGGTTTTTAGTTGTAATATCGCGAACTGCACTGAAATTACCACAAAATCAAAATACCCTCTAACATTCAGAAGTAGTATAATAGATTAACATGGGTGCACTATTAGGTCGGGGCAACATTAAGTCCCACCTATAAAATACATATATATAGATATATTTATATGTGGAGCACCAAGTAGCATCATTTTTTGAATTCATTTGAGATGTATACCAATAGGTGAGGTTAGGTTAAAGTGGCTGCCTCCGCTGTCCGAGCGGAGACTCACGTAGGCCGTTGTGGTCCGTTGTGCTACCACGCGGGGCCCCTATTTCCTGTTACCCTACTTTCGAAGAAGAAGAAAGTTTAGACCCCAGTGAGACTAAACCAGCGCGTTTGCCTGATGAAACGCAAGATGTCGTTTGTGTTTGTAGATTCAAGCTCCGCAAGGCACCCAAAGGAGTGTCTGTGGAGGCATTGGTACCTGGTTTTGGACAGTGCGGGACAGTGGCACAGATAGTGCTCTACGCTTTCTATCTCCTCCTCGTCCCTACAGCTGCGACAGACGTCATTTGTCTGTATGCCCATATAGGCACCGTGAGTGCCCAAGAGACAGTGACCTGTGAGAAGGCCCACTAGTGGCCTTATAGAGATACGGTTTAACAATGGTTTAACAATATCACCGATTGCGATCTCTTTTCATCCAGCTTAGGCCAGATTTGCTCGGATATACTACATGTAGGTTCCTTGGCCCATCTGGCGTTTGCTTGATCTGTTTCCAGGTTGGTGCCTTCCCTAGCTAGCGGCGCAGTTATCTGAGATGTCACAGTGACCAGGAACCCACATTATGCTTAGGTTGCAATTTTCAGCTAGTTTGTTGAGGGTTTCTCTGCACTTCAATGCCACTAGTGACGAGGTGTTACTGCATTGCAGGGATTTTATGGCAGCTTGGCTGTCAGAGAAAATTGAAATAGAATTGGTCACCTGCAGGTTAGCAAGATAGAGGGCTGCTTCCCAGATAGCTATAAGTTCAGTCTGAAGATGTCTACCAATACGTATATGGCATAAAGGAGAAGTCGTCGGAGGTTACGAAAAATTTGCTGTTCCAAAAAATAGGTTTTAGAACTCATACATTCTTCGCTTATTCTAAGTTTTTTTTTTTCAGATCATTTTATAATACTATCCTTAAACTGTCAGGTAATAGTTTTCTAGGCTAAGCCGCCATATGGTGTAAGTGAAAAGTATGACTACACCTCCCTTGGGTGCGCTTTTTCCTGAAATATCTGATGTATTTGAGTTATTGTTAAAGCAGAGATTTGGGTATATAAGCTACGGTGCTCTTTTCACTCGAGTTTCCTTTTTTCTTTATTTTTATTATGTTGCTCAACTTTCAATTTGTGGACACCGTCGTCTTTTGGTTTTAATTGTAATAATGAATGAATGATTGTTTTGTAAAATGAATTTGATTGCGTGCATACTCGTATACCAACTACCTATTTTTGTATGTATGTATATAAATTTGCTATTATAAAATTTCCTTTTAAGTTTGTTTACTTCAAGGCAGACATCTCACGTATAAGTGCTGAAAGAGTAATCAAATATTTCATTAAAATTAAGGCTTTTTTAGCTTTTTCATGACCTTGCCACCAGGCAGACGTTAATGGAAAAATTATTTCCATGTAGGAGTAAGGCAATATATCTGCTACCTCTATAAAGTATACTTATAGGAAAAACCATATGGTTTTAATTGAAAGTGGAAGAGTCTAGATAGAGAGTTTGAGGATATACGGGGCGCTTTCAAAAACAAACCGCTCAAGTCAGCAAATCGGTACTTTATTAGCTTTTCGAGAAAACCCCCAAATGATACACCCTTACATGTTCAAGTGTGTACACAAGTACATAAAATGTTCATATGTATAGATGAAAAATGTGAAATGATTTAAAATACACTCAATTTTGCAGTGGGCATGTAAATAAAAGCTCAACTTATCGGTAACCGTATCGGTAACCTTTTAACAGCTGATTCGACCAACCTTATGAGAATCAATGCAATCGATTATTGGTGCCGCTAAGGTCGTAACCGTATCGTAGCCAACCAATTGGTTTTTGGTTTACCGTCGTAACGATAAACAGCTGATTACGTTAGGGATACGACTACAGCGATACGACATACGGCACCAATGACTCCCGCTTTATTCTACATAACAAAAAAAATTGTGTACGAGCAACACAACACATTAGCAAGTACGAAAGTCTAAGTTCGGGTGCAACCGAACATGATATACCAAGCTGTGCACTTGAAACGCTGTTGTTGTTGTTTGATTTGTATGGTTAAAGCTGGAGACATTGGTGCTTTATCGGTAACCGTATCGATAACCTTATAACAGCTGATTCGACCAACCTTATGAGAATCAATGCAATCGATTATTGGTGCCGCTAAGGTCGTAACCGTATCGTAGCCAACCAATTGCTTTTTGGTTTACCATCGTAACGATAAACTGCTGATTACGTTAGGGATACGACTACAGCAATACGACATACGGCACCAATGACTCCCGCTTAAAGCGGCAGTTACTCACGAACGTACGTACCAAAAACGTGTCAGGTGACACGATCTATCTTATGAGTGTGCAATGTAAACGAAAACTCACCGACGGTCAACGCACGTACATACGTAGCCCGGAACGTAGAAATCAAAACAATTTTGATTTTTCCGTAAAAACGTGTCAGCTGATCGCTCTCTCACAATACAGAGTTGCCTATTAAACATTTTGTGTGCTATATTTGAACCAATTGCAGTTATTATACAAAAAGGCCTAATGATTGTTTAAAATTTTGTTGAATTATCCTAAAATTATTACATAAAATTGGAGGTTACAAATAAATGAACTAGAAGTTCTTATTCACTAAATTGTAATTCCAAAAGTTGATGTTTGCATAAGCATGCATGCAAACTGGTCAATGGCAACAGTGCTTTGCTGTAATCAATACACACACAAATATGTTATGTACATGTACACAGACGCACACATTGATTGCTACGGGCTTGAGGGTTCGGTCAAACGTGTTTCGTACGACAAACGTCCGTACGTACGGCACACGTCGGTGGGTAACTGCCGCTTAATAGTGGTATAAGGCTGTGCAATCATACATAAATGTTTCTATTCTGAACTCATATTCGTTCAAAAGAAGCAAAAAGCATACAGAGGCTACCACTAATGAATTTGAGCGGGTAAAAAAGCAGTTTTTTTTTCAGATATGGAGATTTCGCTACAAAAACTGTTTATTTTAAAATAAAGATATAAGAGAACAATAAACATCAAAACACATGGTCCATTGTATTAAATAACGTTATTGCCCGTTAAGGGGGTTTGTTTTTTTTTTTTTTTTGTGATTTGGCTTAATATTCGTGAAAAATCTTATTTCTATAGCTTTTTTCGTTAGCGCAATATAGCTTTTCGAATTTTACAAACACATTTTCAGAGCTTTTATAAAAAAGTAAGAGTGCCCTTCAAGGCGAATTCGCTCATTTTCAGAGCAAACAGTTGTAGCTATGAAACAAATTTTTACGCTAAATTTCGTTTGGACTGCGAGATTTTTGTTCGACTTATGGCATTAAAAGGATTTTGGAAAGAGTAACAAAAAAGGGGCGGGTCACGCCCATTTTCAAAGTTTATTTTAATGTTGTTCTAAGCTCAACCATACGACTATTGAGGTAGAATATCAGTCAAATGTAGTTAAACACCATAGAGTTATTGCAAACTATGTTAAGGTTAGGCCTTTAGGAAAAGTGGGTGTGGTCTTTAACTGATTTTAATTATCTTCATTTTTTTTATTTGCGGCTTATTAAATTTCCAAATTTTCTTCTTCTAAATGTGGCTGGCGCCACGCCCATATTCCCACATTTTTTCAAATTTATGTTTTGCGCAATAAAACTAACCCTACTATCAAATTGCATTAGCTTAGTGGTATTGGTTTTTGAATTATCTATTTTTTCCATTTTTCTGAATTTTCGATATCGAAAAAATGGGAGTGGTTATCGGGCGATTTCGCTCATTTTCAATACCAATCTATTCTTGGTCCAGAAAAGCCAGTATACCGAATTTGGTCAATATTTGCTCAAGTTTTCGAGTTAACGGACGGACAGGCATGGCTTAATCCAATTTGTTTTCGATACTGATGATTTTGATATAAGGAACTCTATATCTTTCTCGATTCCTTTAGAGCTGTCCAGCCAGCCGTTATCCAATCAAAGTTATAATACCCTGTGTACAAGTGCAACTGGGTATAAATAGGCAGACATACAAAAAAACCTCGCATGGAAATTGAAAAGGACTTTTCTCGATTGCCACAAAATTTCAAATGAATATATTTTTGTTGCAAACAATGCGGCTTTTACATTTTGGCATTTGTTTGCATCAACAATTTTGGTAAAATTGCAACCAAACTGCATTACTCTCCCCGCAAATTGTTTTGACTACGCAGTCCATCCTCGCTGGTATCTATTTTCAACATTCTATGAAATTTTAAATTTCACATATACAAAGTGACTCCACTCAACTAGGAAAAACCGAAATCAAATGAAATTAAAATTTCAACCGCAAACAACAATGCATAAAATAACAACAATTGTACAAAAAAAAAAAAAAATAATAAATAAACCAACAAATAGTCGCCGCAACAAAAGCCCTTTGCAAATAATGGTTGCAGCAAAAAAATTGCAAAATTAAAATAGTTATTTACAAGGTCGCCAATTGCTCTTTGTGTTCGTGTGCTATATTAATGGCAATGAAAAAATTTTAATAGCAGCAGCAGAGTTTTAAATTGTGCGCTAAACTAAATAAATGAGGATTGCTCAGGTTTGTTGGGTTGATGAGGAATGCAAAATTAAAAAAAAAAATCTTCGAAAATAAAAGAGAAATTAAAAATTATTGAAACGGCTTACAAAATGTAAATTTTGTAAAGGGTTTTGAATAGATGGAGAAGAACACTGAATTGCTGGCGCTACATATTGCAAAGGACAGCAAAATTCTTGCCTGAAAACCAATATTTACATCGCAGTGACAATTAAGGACTAGAAACTAGTGCTTTCCTACCTTCTTTTCAGTTTGGTCAGCAAAAATTGTCTCTTTGGACTGATATTTGCTATCTTTGGAAGGATCACAAGCGTTCCGGCAGTAATGAGCCACAATAGAGATGGATTGTTGGCGCAAGTGTGCCCAAATGGCGAACGAGGCGATACACCTGTATACCGATGATTCCTAAGTAGGGAAAATAATAGGATCTGTGGTATAATGTGCTGAAAGCCCAGCATCTTAAAGTGTGTTAAATTGTAAGCAATCCCTGGAGAGATTCGGAATAAGCAGAAGCATATATCTATATTGGGTCCCAGGGCATATGGGAATAGAAGGAAATGAAAAAGCGGATGGACTAGCTAATAAGCGCGCATTCCACGATGCTTGCTGCGTAGATGTACCAATTAGATTAGGCGAAATTAAGAGAAGGCGAGAGTTGCATATGATCGACCAAGCGGAAAAGCCGTGGTCCCAATCGTGGGGCTGCAAAGTGTCGAAAATCATGTGTAGGTCTGACAACCTTAGACTAACAAAGTTATTCATATCATTAAAAAGAGAGGAATGTACACTCATGACGGGTATTCTGACTGGACGTCGATTTCTGGCGTCACACGCTTTTAAATTAGGCTTGGTCAGTGATAGCAGATGAAGAAAGTGCGGGTTGGAGGAGGAAATGATCGAGCACGTTTTGTGCTCAAATCCTGCGATTGCCAGGTTAAGACTCCAGCAATTAGGAGTTATACGGCTGTCAGATCTAGAAGCAGCAAGTGGCATAAGTCCTAGAAAGGTTTTAGTATTTGCCAAGAGGCTGGAACTATTTTATAACATAGGTCCCCATTTTTGATAGGGGTTTTCAGTTTGATCGTTGAATGAACTTCTGGTAACAATACGGCCTTATTCAGTCTTTTTGAGGTCCTTATGGACCGGCCAGTTCAACCTAACCTAACCTTATCTCCCTTAAATACATACTCACATAAATACGAACTTTCTTTAAATATTAGATGGGTGTGTTGTTGGTTTGGCCACCACTGATTTAGATGGAAAAAAAATTAAATTTATTATTAGAAAAAAAGTTCTATTATAAGCTCAGAGGTATTCTCATATTTTGATGATTAACATAAGCGCTTAATATATGGCGATAGAGAGAGCTGTAGACTGCGTAAGCCGATTTCAGTACATCTCTTTCGCTTAAACTAATGAATAGCTAGTCGGTGTGCTATGTTGGGGTGAATAAGATGTTCATCGAAACTTGTTCAAGTAGCTGAAGTAGTACGAATTCTTACTAGACTATCCACCTAACATTGTCTTTGATCACAAATTGATTTTTGAATCTCCGAAACAGATAGGTTCTGTTGCAAAGAAGGTAAATTCATTAGAAAAATATATGAAATTTGTCTACAAGTCAGATACACGGGAGCTGTCACACAAGCAGAATTTTCGTTATAAATGCAGGACGTTTGTCGATGACTTTGAAATTGGCACGCCGGTTATTAAATCGATCGAGTAGAATTCTAAAACAGAAAATATAAAAAAATATCAACTAGGCATTAGGATGTATTGATCTTTCCAAGAGGACCACCAACTGATACAGTAAATACATAGATATATAGTTTGAAGGGGCTTGTCAACTATTCCCTTACTTAGACTGAATCTGTCCATAGTGTTAACAGAACTGGTTCAATGACCAAACGGAAAACCGCAGTTAGGAGCTAAATTTTGTCATATAATAATTATATCTGATTTGCAATGACTACAGGGTGTCTGTGATCTACAGCTACACTATAATGCCAATTCCCTGTAAAAAACGCCTAACCTCAAATGCTATTCCAAATTATTACACTTATTTTTCCACTCACTCCCATAACTATCCAACAACTCAACATCCGCTAACAAAAGTTTCCACCATTTCAGCCAACATCAGTCACAACTTTGCCAGACGAAAGTGTTGTTCCACTTTGGGTTGACTTGCACTTTTATTACCGTTGCAGTTGAGCTTTGTTTTTAACGTTATGAACTCATCATCAAGTGTCAGCTGACAAGAGCGTGTCAAGAAAACTTTGGAAATATGGTTTTTACCCAATATCTTTTTGTCTTCTTTTCAAGATCTACTTCCTCCTCCTTTCTTCACTTGCGACCCGCTTTTGACTTGCTTCTTTGGTTTCCTTCTGCGCTTTTTGTTTTCTTAAGCCACAATATTAATTTTAATAAGTTTTGTTATTTTACTATTGCACTCTTATACCATCCTGTATACCCCCTTGTTTACTCCATTCTCCGTTTAATTTTTCCTTGTTCGAATTTTATGAATTTTCTTTTCTACCTTCCTCTTTCGCTCTCCCACATCTATCTTTGCAATTGTGCTTGTCAACATTAACTAAGAAAATTGAAAATTAATTTTTGTTTTCCTACATTTTCTATAGAAAATTGCCAATTTTCTTCCCCTTTGCTCTTCCCGTTGCACCACTTTATTGTATGTTTTTTATCGTTGTTCTATTTGCCACTTTTGCTTGCCATACAAGGACTGTATTGTCACTTAAACAATGATTTTTACTAACTTAAAGTTGTGCTGAACTGTCATCGACGACGACGTCCAACACTTAACTGTCCTGTGTATTTGCTTGTTTTTTATCTTTTCTTTTTCTCCTTATTGCGTCCTCTCTTTTCATTTATGACCCATTTGTGTCATTTATTTTTGCAATTCCGTTCTGGTTCCCCCTCACTTTATTAGTGACCTCAGGCTAGTTATGCAACGGATACGTAAAGAAAAAAGTGCTTTAGAACCGATGGCTCCGAGTTTGCAAGAACCCATGTCCAGCTTTCAAGGTATCAAAAAATTATATATGATGCTTAAAATACGTTTCAAAGATCGCAAAAGCCGGCTTTAAGACCCGAAAGCTTGTTAAAATGAACTGTCTGTTGATATCAATCTAAATCAACTCAGAAATCTCAGCTTAGTTATCTAACCAAAAGACTAAAATAACGATTTTAATGAACTCAGCTCAGCGTCAAAAAAACTGAAAACCATTTCCTTTAGAACAGAAAAGAAAGACAATAAGATCGAAAAACGGTTAATTGCACACAAACCCCGCCTAAAGTTAAAAAATTACGAACTTTACAATTTTGCAAAAACAAAAAAGAGGCGTGAGTACCAAGTATTTGTGAAGTCGGAAGTGTATACAAAGTTATGTTTAGGTCAGATGAAAAGGGCGTACGTGGGAACTTTCCAGACATTCACTCGTAGACTTCTTGTCCATTGTAATTGCCCTCAACGAGTACCGGGTGGCGGCATATTCGTCCAACCAGATTAATTCCTAGCGGTCCTCAACGAACCACTTGCTTGCTCTGATGAACTTAAGTCTGCCAGCCTGTCGAAAAACAGTGCGTCCAGAAATCCGAGTCGTCTTGTTTGCAGTTCTGGACAACGACAGAAAAAATTATGAAATGGATCATCTTCTTCTGCATCCTGACAGCTTCTGCAAATCAAGTTTGTTCGTTGGACCTGTCTTATCTAGCATGAGAGGGAGCTGGTTTTTTATCCAAGCATGACCATAAGCGTGACCATGGCGGCCACCGTGGTGTGATGGTAGCGTGCTCCGCCTACCACACCGTATGCCCTGGGTTTGCACCCCGGGCAAAGCAACATCAAAATTTTAGAAATAAGGTTTTTAAATTAGAAGAAAATTTTTCTAAGCGGGGTCCCCCTCGGCAGTGTTTGTCAAGCGCTCCGGGTGTATTTCTGCCATGAAAAGCTCTCAGTGAAAACTCATCTGCCTTGCAGATGCCGTTCGGAGTCGGCATAAAACATGTAGGTCCCGTCCGGCCAATTTGTAGGGAAAATGAAGAGGAGCACGACGTAAATTGGAAGAGAAGCTCGGCCTTAGATCTCTTCGGAGGTTATCGCGCCTTACATTTTTTTTTTTTTTTTTTATGACCATAAGAAGTTTGAGTTCTCGCAGTAACAGGGTTAGTCCACAGCAAGCCCGCTGCCCTAGTCTCATCCTCCCCGTATATCCTCCGGTGATAGCCCAGCGGTGGTCGTACGGAACTGTCTAACTAGCGCGAGTATTACCCACACTTCCACTCGGAGACATTTTTGTCCATTGCGAGTGCCCTCAATAAGTGCAGGGTGGCGGCACATTCGTTTAACCTCATTAGCTCCTAGTGGTCCTCAACGGACCCCTTGTTTTCCCTGATGGACCCAAGAAGAAGCGAAACGTCCACCTTCCCAACCTCTGACAGGTGTCGAAGAACCGCGAGCGCAGAAATCTGAGCCTTCTTCTTTGAAGCGCCGGACATCGGCAGAGAAAGTGGTAAATCGACTATTCTTCCTCCTCATCCTGACAGTTTCTGCAGAGGGAGATTGTTGGTATTCGCCACCGTCGGAGCATTGATGCGATATCACAATGACCCGTAATGACACCCGTAAGTACCCTCACCGCAGATTTGTTCAGTTTGAGAAGCAAGCTGGCGCCTTTCCTATCCAAGCATGGCCATAAGGAACTTGAGACTTCGCAGTCAACCCTTTGGTCCATAGCAAGTCCTTTGCCCTGCCCTCATATTCCTCCGATTCTGCCCAGGAGATAACTCAGCGGTGGTTGGACGAAGCTGTCCACCTCACTTATGTCCAAATCGGAACCTTTCCTAGCCATCTCATCTGCGAGTTCATTCCCTTCAATACCGCTGTGCCCATGGACCCACCAAAGGGAGAGATTGAGATGACTTATGGAAGCCAGAGAGGCTCTACACCTCCGCACGATGTCCGGGTTTATCCTGTTGGACTGGAATGCCCTTAAGGCGACTTGGCTGTCAACAAAGATTGTTACGCCGGTATCGGAGACCACACTATCTTGAAGCAGCTTTGCTGCTCTGTCTGTTCCTAACCTTTACTGGGACCGTAAAATCCTGACGTAGTCTGGTAAATGTTTTTAGGTTGAGTTGAGCTCGCCCAGAGGTTGAAGTTAAACCACAACAGAGGGAACTTTAGCAGAAAGAAATAATTTCGGACTTCATCGGCTTTTTATCGGAAACCACCGATCACGTCAAGCTATTTTTTTAATATCGGGACTATTATCGCTGAGCCATTGGCTTATTATTAATTTCTTATCGGCTTATTTTTGACGGGTTATACATAGATGTGTCATCGATTCAACTAAGGTTTATCGGCATTATTTTATAACAAATCGATAAAAATCGAAAATAAATTGGTAACACTCTGAGAAGAAATCGATAACTTTTCGATATCGAACGGAAAACTTCTTGATTGGAAATCGGTTGCTTTTCGTTTAAAAAACGATAACTTATCAACGTCAAATGGATAAATTTTAGGTTATAAAACGGCAACGAATTGGCGACATATGATCCAATAACAAATATATAAGTTCTAAGAAAAAATCGAAATTCGATATCGATAGCCTTTGATATCTCTTCCGTAAAAAATAGATAACACAACGGTAAAAAACTGATAACTCTCTGATAACATATCGATAAATTTTCGATTATAAATCGATAATTTTTGATAACATATTAATAAGTTTGCGATAGATATTCGCTTTAGCTTCCTGATAAAAAAATGTATAACTTTTATATAAGAAATCGATAACTTGTCAATCAAAAAGTCGATAGTTCATATATAACCTTTATTATTAATAAACCCACCATTAACAAACTCGTAACTGATAAGAAATCGATAAGTTTTTGATAGTAAATCAGTAATTTATGGTAACACATCAATATGTTTTCCATAGATATTCGATAACTTTTAGTTAAGAAATCGATAGCTTTCCTACAAATTATCGATAACTTGTCAACCAAAATGTCGATAGTTCGTAGATAACCTTTATTATCGATAGTCAGTTTATAATAATTTGTTTATGAATCGATAACTCGTCTATACCCCGTCGGATAAAACGCCCAAACCCGTCGATAATAAACCGATTACTCATCGTACCCTTACGCTTACATTGTGGATTACCCAGAACACCAGGTTCTTCGAGTACTCGGTACTGCAGATCACAATCGCTCACTATCTTTTGTGTTTGAATATTGGTATTTTCTAGCCACGGGTTTTTTTAATCAAAATATATTTGCTCAGATTTTGTTATTTTTAGGAAGGAAATTTTATAAAAATACGAATTTTATAAAAATACCAATGTTTGTTTTTGTACATTGCACATTCATTTCGGTTGTATGCGCTTGATTACTTGTGATTTGTAAATATTTTCATTTTATCATCATTATCTGCACCAACGGAGGGGCAACAAAGTGCAATGAATGTGGTACTAAATTGCTTTTTTCAATGAAAACAAAGTATTTTAACTTTAATTTAAGTAACTGCGATTGTTAGTTCTATGGGAATGCCTAGCATCCCCCTGCTGACTAACCAACTTTTATGAACTATTCATTTTTTTAAGCCCTGTCAGTTTTCGAGACAAAATCACGCTTTTCTTGAGCAAGTTCAAGCTTCTCAAGCGATTTCCTGCCGCTTACTCGTCAGCATTGGAGCCATTTGAACTTTAGTTGGGTCAGCAGTCGAAGGGACTCTATCTGAATTCATTTACAAACGCTAGTTAAACTCCACTCTGATCTGTACTAGAAAATGAGCTTCTAGAAAACCTCGATCCCATTGAGACTACAACTTAGTATGAATTTTGCAAAGGAATGCCATAAGGAGGTATATTGGGTTCTCATCTGAGCGGTGGAAGTACTGCAATCAAAATCTACAAAATATCATGCAGAAGTATGAGTATACTGCAAATAGCCTGGACATTTTCGTGATGCGATAATTACTATCCACCACTAGTGATGTTTGGCAGGGTTTTCCGAACTTGGACAAATTTTCAAAACGAACTAGTTCTTTTTACTCCCTAAGTTATCAGAGTTCCTTATCCTATCCGGAAATTTCATTAAAACTTTTTTAAATGGCTAAATATCTCTGGACTGTCTGATGCTGTCGTGAAAACTCTTGTAGAGTTTTTGGAGGGTAGAAAACTGCCGTTATGAATTTAAAGTCAAATCAGCACTCTTTTATGAGGTGTTTATTGGTTAAAATGCACTGGAAACGAACCGTTGTAGTTGGCTGCAGCGACTCTTAGAACAATATCCACCTTGTCACTGAATGGTATTCTTCATATATATTCTGTTAAGTAGCTAACCAGGCTTCGTAACACGGGCTTCTGGGCTACAATTTTTCAGTAGCAGCCCTCTGTGGAACAGGTTTGAAGGAAGGATACATTGGGGTGCAGCGGACTGGTTCACGGATGTGTCAAAGCTGGAAGAAAAAGTTGGTGGGGGCATTTTCTGTCAGAAACTCGATGCAAGTTTCGTTGGAGAATAAACACTCAATTGATAAACTATAGGGGAGTTAAGGAGCTGTGAATGGCTGACCACGTTTGCGATTGTACCGAACTATTTCAAGATTGTAAATGTGTACTTTTGAACCAATTGTGGCGGGCTTTTTGGAATTCAAAGGTCCGTTGACTTACTGCAGTTCGCTCTAGTACGGAAATAGTGAATAATTTAAGTAAATCCTAAATCAAATAAGGAGACAGTTATGAATATAACGAAGAAACAGCGGAGAGTAGGGGTTGGGGAAAAGGAGAGCGAGAGTTCAAGGGAGAATTAGAGAAGGTGAGCATCGATAACCTTTATGCGGTTACAGAATGGATAGCAGCCGAAGAACGATGGTATATTGTTGTTGTAGCAATAAGGACATTCCCCGAAGGTTTTGGGTAACAAGCACAATTAAGGTACTAGCCCGACCATCTCGGGAACGATTTAGTATGGCCACATGAAACCTTCTGTCTATCCCGGTCTCTCACCCCCCACATCTATGAGGAGCCTCAGCTGCTAAAGAAACAGAATTCGCAACGGGTAGGTGAGGTTGACAATTGGGTTGGAGAAGCTATAAATTACGCTGGAAGCCTCTTTAGCGACCGCCATGATATGAAGGTAGCGTGCTCTGCATACCACACCGAAGATGGCGGATTCACGCGCCTCACAAACCAACATCAAAATTTTAGAAACAAGGTTTTTAAATTTGAAGAACATTTTTCAAAGCGGGGTTACCCCGCGGCGCAGTTTGGCAAGAACTTCAAGTGTATTTCTGCCATGAAAAGCTCTCAGTGAAAAGTCATCTGCCTTGCAAATGCCGTTCGAAGTCGCCCTAAAACAAATAGGTCCCGTCCTGCCTATTTGTGGGAAAAATTAAAAGGAGCACGACGCAAATTGGAAAATACGCTCGGCCTAAAATGTCTTCGGAGGTTGTCGTGCCTTACATTTATTTATTTAACCCCTTGAAAGGCTGGCGCTACACAACTCTTTGCATCAATTCGTTATTTAATTCGACTCTTACGACAGGTAAAGCTGCCAAGGGTATAGCCTAAGCCCATAAGCCGCTGGGGTAGGAAGGCACTTTCATTGATTTATACTCATTATCAGTTTTTTCGCCTTCATTTGCCTCCTTTCTCCAATTATTTCTATTTTTACCCTGATTTCTACTCTTTCCTCATTCTTATTCTACTCCTAATCGCTATCCCCCTCCTCCCTCTTCCTGTCTTTCTAGTTGTAACTGTACACATTGAACCCTCTAGGCTATCCCATACCCCACCTCCTGTTCTATGAGGAATTTGGTGTCTCGAGTGAATCGGCTGATAAAGAAACAGGATTCGCTAAGGATAGATTAGGCTGAAAATTGGGCTGGACAAGCAATAAAGTGCGCTGACAAACTCTTGAAAGGATTGCGCTACACAACTCATTGAATCAATTGTGTATTTAAGCTCTTATGACAGGCATACCTGCCGCGGTAGCACCAGTACGAATTAAAACTGTAGTGCATCTTATCACCAATTACGTCTTTTTCAGTGTCATCTACCGGTACAATTTATTGAGAGGTTTTTCTTGGCATGTAATTCTAGGAATTGTGTACACACCATTTGTGCTTAGGTATATAAAGTACAGTTTCACCCGAACTTTGATTAACTTACTTGTTTTCTTTGATATCAGAAAAAAATGACTTCTGCCGAACCAATCAACATCTAATTGTACATCGCAAATTCCAAATGCAAAAATTTTCAGGAAATATCGAGTAAACGAAACTTTCACAATTCATTTGCCTCTGATTAATTTCAGTCTAAAAGATTTCGTTATGAAACAACGATTATATTCCATACAATGTACTACCAGAATCATAGAAGCAATGGATGACTAACAGCAAACAAAATTTTAAGAGGAACTCAAGAATTTTCAAATTAGCTCAAATCAAATATCGTTTCTTTAATGCTTCACTTCAAACCAATCTAAGTTGGCAAGCAAAGCAACACAAACTTAAATTTGGCCTACTCATTTCGCTTACTTTCTGGTAGCAAAAAAAGTACTTCATAACACTCAAAGCTGTCATTGGCAACTGACAAGCCGTAACGTAGAAATAAGTTGAGAAATTGACACTCAACACAGATCAATTGTATGCCAAAAAAAAGTTTTGCTTACGCATATTTTTGATGCTCTATTAGTTCGTAGAACTACACACACACACATACACGCATACTTGTGATACATGATAAGTATATTAGTTATATGCTAATCACAAGTGCAAAGTTCCATTCCAAGCATTGATAAACAGATTTTTTTTAATTAATTGGAAAGCATAAATTGCTTGGTCATAATAAGAAGTTGATTTAATTGAAGAAGAGGAGGAGGAGTAATTTAAGCAACAAAAAATAACTTTGGTCGATGAAGTGTTTAGCAGTGATTCGTGTGTATCTCTGCTTACGTTTGTATAATGTTATGAAAAGAAAATGATTGCCCAGCAAAGCTAAAAAAATTGTAGTAAAGTCGCCAAAGTTAAGTAAAGCTAATATCAAAAACTAATCTTAATATGGCCATAACCGTTTAGACGGTTAAGCGCCAATTAAGTAAGTAAGTAAGTAAGTAATCTTAATATATAAAAAACACGTGTCACAACCTTTTCGGCCGCGATGGACTCCTAAGCTACTGAACCGATTTTGAATTTGTTTCGCACCCCGTGTGTAGTTTGATCTAACTTGAAACATGCGATGGGTTATATCTCAGTTTATAGTCGCAATATTATTTTATTGCAATTTTTTTATACGTAATAATAAAATGTTACGTATACGCAGTGGCACTCATATTTTCAGGTGGTGCGGATGATGTATAGTACATCGCCAGGCCCCCCGAGAGGGGGAGGGGGTGAGGTTTTCTGAGGGGGCTTATACAATATGGATATCAAATGAAAGCTGTTGATGAGTGCTTTAGTACAGAGTAATATATTATCCAGAGACGGACTGGGACTGGGATTAGGACTAGGACTGGGACTGAGACTCGGAGTGGGATTGGGACTGGGACTGGAATAAAATACATACCACCTTCTGGGACAGGCAATAAGGGATGCAGAAGAATGAGAAGGAATTGAGAGAAGAGAAAAGAGGAAGGGGATTGAGAAAGAGATAGAATGAGACGAAGATGGAGATAGATGAAGCGAAAAAGACGGAGGGAGGAGTGAATAAAAGGATTAGGAAAAAGTGAAGAGGAGGGGGTGGGGGGCAGAGTCAGACGGAAAAAGCTTATTAAAATGTATACAGATAGGCCAAATTTAGGGCAGGACAACGTCTCGTCTCTCGACTCTGCGCCACGTATGCTTGTCCCTCCTGGAACTCCAAAATATTTTGATGCCACTTCTATCGGACTGTGTATAATATTTGTTCCAAATATGAGCCAAATCGGACATCATAGGTCGCTTTCTATTCATGAATGTATTAAAAAAAAAAATAATAAAATTATGTATTATGTGTTCCAAATATGGACAAAATCGGACCACAAATACGATTTTTTGAATATTTCGATCCTTGCGCCACCTAGCGGCGATTTTTTTCACAGGCCGCTTTCTTTCGCTACCATATTATTCATGTAGTTCACATCAACGGCTTTACATCATATCAGTGCATCTTTTTTTAGATTCAGTTGAATACCCGCTTTGTATATTCATGCCTTGACTTATAATCTCAGACCAAGCTTTTTTTTAAGCAATATCTTTAAGAAATGCAGTCTGGTAGGTTGAGTGCCTAGTTGTTGTTGTAACCGCAAAACTTTCCCCGATAGCGTAGAAGATTGTTGCAATTGTGAGTAACATTTTCTAGTACTAGTGTGACTTCCACGGGCACAAATTTTTTACCTATTATACTTTCGTATGTGTAGATTTTACGAGAAGATAAGTCAATATTTGAGATTTTCGTTCCAGAGATCGCCCATTTACTCTACTTCCCCAGTGATCCTTGCATAATCTCGCTGATCATGTCCCAGCACAAATTCAGTACTATACCAGTATTACTACTTTATCTACAGCCCGCTCTACTGATAATCTGTATCCTCACTTGCTCTCAGCTAAGCGCTAGTCATTAATTGCCGAAGAACCAATCTTATCCATTTCAAAGGTTCATATCATGAGCATGAAGACTTCCTCTGTTATTTTCGACCAAGAATTTGGCCAAAGTAAACGGTTTGCTAGCAAAGGATTTTCCTACCAGCATATGACGGCAGTGTAGCGACAGGGTATCCAACGTAATAGGAAAGACAATATTCAGTAGTCTTTCAAGTTTGAAATCATAAGGCTTTTCGTGACTGTTTTTGCTAATCTTTGGAATGATCGCTTCTTATTTAAGGAGGCATTATTTTGTCGAATAGTATCCCTAAAGATATATTCCAGGCAAGATAGGTATAACCAGCAAGCAAGCATTTTGTAGCAGCGCTGGAAAGACTGCTTCCGGGTCTTGGAGATTTCATGGTGAAAAGTTATCAATTTGGCTTAAAATTATCTGATTTTAAATGCTCTGAGAAAGTCTGCTTTCATCTGTCATGTAATAATTTGAAATAATTGCATAAGATCAGATGTGAGCTGATATGACAAAGTCTGATCAGATGGATACAATTTGATACGATTTGGTTTGAAAATGTAAATAATATATTCTTAAATTCTCAGAACAGGCGTCATATGACACTGATTTGGTTTTAACCGATTGCATTAGATCCTCTGTGATATCGTAGCTATCACCTGACTCTTCTTTAACCTGTGACATTTTTTGGTGGAAAACTGTACATTTGGCTTTAAGTGTCTGATTTTATATGGATTTATCTTGTATCACGTGATTTAAAATAATCGGATGAGATCAGATATGATCTGATGTGGCGAGGTCTGATCAATCAATTTATATGATTTGGTTTGAAGTTGAAATGTTCGGATTTCATACGTTTCGAGCTTATTCGATATATTCGGATTTTTCTGATCTGATATCATCTGATTGTCTTTAATTTGATCTGACATAACAACTTTGATCTGATATCACAAGGGTGTACCAAGCCAACTCGAATCTTATGACAATACTCATCTTATATGACATTATAATTATACTGATGCCCAAACGACAGGAGGGGCTCTTTTTAATACCAAGTCAGCATGATTTTTATCCATTTAATCTTATTTCGTGTGATCACATCATTTAACCAGGTCTATAGGTGGTGGTACTGCCTAGGTAAAAAACTACTATATCCGTATTAAAGTGTCAGGGTCGAATTTGTACCTGATTCAGTGCTTATTCAGTGCGAGTTGCGTGCCTCTTTAAATAGCTACAAAAAGTTACATTGCCTTTAACTTGCAGACAAGTTCTGGCAGTTATGTTCTCCGAACTTTACACATATACCAGTAAACTTCCATAGAAGCATGTATATTGAAAACAGATAGGCATGCAATTTCCTTTATCTTCTGTGAATTTTTGACTACATCTTCAATCACGCTTCAATAAATTTAACACAATACAAATGTATTGTGCTTTTAATTTTATTATTTTGGAAGTTTTTGCAAGGTATCAACGCGCCAATTTCTATTTTATTATTATCAGCTTCTTTGCACTTAAGTTTATTTATTCAATATATTCATATGTCTTCAGCCTCTCCACTTGTTTGCTCATTTCTCACACCAACACTTGTAGCTGTGCGTTGTGAATGTCCTTACACTCGAAATATTTTATTAACATTTTATGACGTAGATACATATATACCTTTTTTCTTTTTTGTTCTTTTTTTTTGCATACTCTCCATTGGTTTTGCACACTTTTTTTCGATGTAAAGATTTATGCTACCTACAGTTTATTTTATTGATTCAAATTCGATTATTCGAATTTGCTTTGTTTTTATTTTTTATTTTTAGTATAATTCGTTTTGTTTTGATGATTTCCTCCTGTTGCTGTTTTTCACCTGCTATTTTATTCAGAAAACAATCATAAAAACTCATTTATGTAACACGCTTACGCATACTAAGCAACTTTTTCTTTCGACATCACTTTCATTCTATTGAACAAATTCGTTTTTTATTGGCTCGTGTCAATAGCTGTGAGGGAAGTTGAAATGTTTTCTTAAGTGATTGTGCATAGCGAAAATAAGGAAGTTATTTTTTTATTATTTCTTGCTCTGCCAGTTGCTACAAATATAATTTTGTAAAGCGAAACTTGTTTTCGTACAAAAAAAAAAACATAACACAGAAAAGCAATTTGTATTTATTCAATACAATAAGCATTGTGATCTGCTGTTAAAGCTGTGGAGTGTGTAGCACTGAATAATTGAATATATCATGACATAATATTTTTATCTGATTTGTATTGAATTAACTTATATCACATGAACGGATAATGTGTAAACCAACTGATTTGATATGATTTGGTTTGATAATATCTGAGTTTTTTTGAAATTATCTGATTTATATGTGCTTTGGCGTGGTCTGGCCTTATGCAAAATAAAACGATAAGATCTGATGTTGTCTGATACTGCTATATCTTATCTGGTCGATATGATTTGATTTCGTTTGAAATGATCTGATTCGATTTCATCCTATATGCTCAGAACAGATTTAAGCTAATGTGATGTGATCAGAGCTCTTTTGATGTGATATGAGCTGCTGTAATTTTATACGTTTCTATGGTATTTGATCTTATCTGCAAACATTTATTTGCTTAAACGAAATCAGCTTTGATCGCATGATAGATATATCATGATATCATATTTTGTATCCGATATGATATGTTGCAAACAAGTCCGGACATCCGATAATATCAGATGAGCTCATATTTTGATCTTAACTTTTTTGAAATGATAGGATATGATATGATATTTTCTAATATGATAAGGTCTGATCTGGCTCCAAATTATTTAATTTGATTATGATGAGATCAGAGCTATTTTGACGTGATTTATTTTTCTGTGATGAGATATCACACAGTCAGAAATCTGCGCTAATCATATGGTGGATTTTCGTAATTTGTTGTCTTCAAGACCAAGTTTGTTATTTTTGTAAATTGTATATTTTCTGACTATTTCAAAACCCATGACGGTTTATCATCAGCGATCCACACACACCTCACAATTTTCTGATGTGATCTTATCTTAAAAAAATATGGTAAGATCTGTGTTATTTTCTTATATGGCTAGGTTTAATTTGGTCGATGTCATTTGATCTAGTTTGAAACTATTTGGTTTGATTTGAGCTTTAATAATTTAATCTGATAAGATGTGATCAGTATTCTTTTAATCAAACATGATTTGCTGTGATTTGATATGATTATATGGTATTTGGTCTGCTCTGATATTATTGATTTAATGTGAAATCACATGGTTATGCGAAATCAAGTTTAATCAAATGACGGATATGACATATTTGTTTTTTTTTTTTTTTGTATGCTATGACATGTTCACACCAAGCAAGTTCTGATGTCAAATAATATCATAATCTCACGGTATCTAAAATGATAGGATATTATCTAATATGACAAGAAATGCTCTGTTTGATTTAATTTGGTATGCAATTATCAGATATGATTATGAGATCAGCGCTCATTTGCAGTGATATGATTTTCCGGGGTCGAGCGCGATTTAATTGTATTCGAACTGATCTGATATCACATTGTTGCACGAAATCAGCTCTAATCATATTATAGGTTGTTCTTTTAGTTTTTGTCTGCTCCAAAAAATATCTGCTAACGCATAATAATAATAGTTATAATAACATTATAATATATTATAATATCTGATTGATTTAGGTTTGGAAAATTTTGATTTGGTTTCATCTGATTTGATCTGATCTGCTTTGATATGATCTGATATACATATTCTTAGCTGGTTTCGTACGCCATTATGTCATCTGATACGACCAGGTTGTCTTTAATTTGATCTGATATCACCTGCCTATACCAAATCATCTCTAATTATATGATAGATGTGATTAATTAATCTGATATAACATGGTCAAATTATATCAGCTCTAAATATCAAACTATAGTAGATAAATATGTATGCTCAGGTGCAAAAAGGAAATTTGGGATCATATCAATTGAAATAATATCAATTCACTGATATCGTCGGATCTACAAATCGCTCGAGTAATACATCTTGCCCAACGGAGTATTGCGATTTAATCTGATTTATTCACATTTAGTTGGAAGTTATTTGACTAAATATTGTTATCGAATGTGTTATAATTACAATACATCCAACATAGTAAATGATCATTACATCACATCAAACAATTGCAGATCACTTCCACCATATCATATTTTATTGTACCTCTTCAAACCATATCACATTAAGAGATTGTGAGTATAAAATCAAGGAACCAGGCAGGGCACAAGTAATAATTTGTAATTGTTTATTATAAAATGTTATCCACTTTTTTTATTTAATATTTTTTGTTTTTGTAATTTAGAAAAAAATTTAATCCAAAGTCGCCAATTTAAACTCAAAGTCGTTCAGCTTAAATTTTTTTTCAATTTTAACTAGTCGTTTTTTATTCTTCACAAACTCGTGCTAATTTCAAATTACTTTGACCTGAAAAAACTACTATTTTCCCATTAAAAAAAGAAAATAGTAAAACAGGTATAAAATAGACACTTACAACAAAATATAAAAGCTGCTAACTAAGCTGACTGAAATGCTGTGCACGCTTGCAACTATTTCCGGACACACATTCAAACATTTAATGCAAACAGAAGCAGCAAACAAAAATAATAAAAAATTAGAAATACCTTGAAAAACACTCAAAAATATCTGACAAAACAAAAAAATTTACTGCAAAAGTTAAACCACCAAAGTCAAAATCGCCAGCTGCTGCTGCAATACCAAAAGCGACCCCGACCTGTATGCTAGCTAGCCTCTTTGTGGCAACAACATGTATCCAAGACTATGCTGCCACATCACATAACCATGACAATGGCACAGAGAATTTGGCTACTCACTGAATGCCGTTTGTTTTTGTAATTTTTCTTGGCAACAATATCTGCGATATAGCTCTGCGCTAGCGGCTACGGCAGACATTCTGGCGCACTTCAAATGTGCTAACGTCATCCTGGTGTTATGTGTGTGCGTGGGCGAGTGTTTTTGGGCGCCCGAGTGTGACATGCGCTGTTCTCGTAATGAAGTGTGAAACCGATATAGGTTTGTGTAGGCAAAAGTACGGTTGTGTGACCTTAAAGACTGACAGTTTTGTTGCTTTGCTGCTTGCGGCTATGACTTCGTTCTCAGATCGCGCGGTTTCGGTGACTTGCATTCTCTGTCAGCTTCTGCTTGGACTGCATTCGTTACCCCCTTTCTTTTCTTTTCTTTTTTTTTTTGAACTCACACAATTTGTGGTAATAAAAAAAGTTGTTCGTAATGAATGCATTTATTTTAATCTTAGTTTGTTTTTTCATTCATTTCTGTCTGCCGTTTGGCGTAAAACTTATTTTAGATTTTTTTTCATTCTCTGTTCTTTTCAATTTGCGGTTTTTTAACTTTATAAATTTTTGAATAAGCTTTATTATAAACAATTTAACCGAAAAGTGACTGGAACCATAACGTTGTCGTAAAACTTAGCGTGAACTTTACCATAACCGTAACCGCAAAATGTAGCTGTAACCTTAACAGTTATCAAAACCGGAACTATAAACGTAACTTTAACCGCAGCCGTGACTGTAACTATAACCACAACTGCAACTTTAACAATAATCATATACATGAACGACACCGTTAACGTAACCGCAACCATAACAATCAACCGCAACTGCAATCCTCAACCACAATCGTGAACGTTCCTTAACCGGAACTACTACGATCACGAAAATTTTAGCGTAATCTTAACCACGAAATTTTCCGAGTATACGACTTCTTTCCCGCTTTGAAGGGCTATCCACTAAAACCTAACCTCCCAAGATCCGTGCAGTTTCCCGTACCTGGAACCATATTTAGTCAGGTAGAATTTCGTGTGGTAGCGCCAACTATGGGTGTAGTCGTCTGCGAAGGTGGCAAGGAAGGTGCTTTCTAGCATATCCAATTTAAGAAGACTTTTGTTAGTAATATTCTAGTACCGAACTCTGGGCTGCTCCTTAACATTCTTTGACCGTGAGTGCTTTCGTACGTTAGATATCGGTAGCTCAGGCAGTCACTTAAAATTTCTAGCAGATATTGCGGTATTTTGAGTTAAACCCGTTTTTCACATCGAGCGTGAGCAGGAAGTCTGGTCTGTGGCATACTGTCTCAGCTTTCCTGACTGCGTCTATTACTTATGCTATAGCCTCTATGGTAAAATACCACCTCCGGAAACCTTGCTGTCGTTGACGCAGTCCTCCCCTGCGCTCTATTACTCCCGTAAGGCGTTGCTCCGCATCGTTAAGACGATACATAGTTGGGATACCGTTTGCCTTCTCGAATTAAAACTCACCGTGCTCTCTTCCATCTGGTGTAGAAATTTCTTTCATCGATACATTTTTTGTAGGTCTGCAAAATAAGTTATGGGCAGCTATTTGCAGATAGCCTTATTGCATCTGTCGGTATTACGTCGGTATCTGGAGCTTTACTAAGTCTCATATTGCTTTTTTATGTGCTCCTTAGATTCCATTTGTATGGGAGGTGCCACGCCGCCTTTCTCCAAATTCCGCATTTTCTTGGTGGTGTTGGGGATTGACCTCATATAACTCCTCATTGAATTTCAATGTACTGGCATGTATACCTTCAAAGGTATGCAGTACCAAAGATTCCTTTTGTATGGGAGGTGCCACGCCCCTTTTATATATCGAAATTATTTTTAGCCTAAAACCTTCCCGTTGATCGAAGGAACCCACAACCAAAATTTGGTGATGATTGATGTGTGGGAAATACGTTTCCATAGCGAACACACACACACACAGAATTTGATTTATATATATATAGATGGCTAAACCGATTTGGGATTTCAAAATCAACTAACCATCATCTCTCCTTCCTGTATCTTTCCTAAAAATTTCATGGCAATCTGTCGAGCCGTTCTCGAGTTATGGAGTGACAATGTACACTTATTTTTATATATATAGATATAGCTCCGATCAAAGTGATTTTTTCAGAAAATCTTCTATGGTATATTAAAACATATACCACCGAGTTTCAGGTTTATACTTTCTAAATTAAGGGAGAAATGGCCAAAAATCTTTCTATCTGAACGATCGGTTTTATGGGATATAACTATATATAGCTTCGATCAAAGTGATTTTTTCAGGATATCTTCTACGATATATTAGAATATATATCACCGAGTTTCATGTATATACTTTCAAAATTTCGACAGGAATGACCAAAAACGTCTTATCTGAACGATCGGTTGTATGAGAGATATATGTTATAGTGCTCCATCCTACCGGATCCGACAAATGTCTAATATAACACAAAAATACATCCTTGTGCCTAATTTCACTGAGATATCTCAAAATTTGAGGGACTAGTTTGCGTTCAAACAGACAGACGGACGGACAGACGGTCGGACGGACGGACAGACGGACATGGCTATATCAACTCAGTTCGTCGCCCTGATCAATTCGGTATACTTAAAAAGGTCTAGATATCTGAACTTGTAGAAACTTCAGGTTTTAAAACAAGACCAACAGGTTTAATCTTAACATGAAGAGAGCTGCAAATCATAGCATCTTTCTTACAACACTTTGTTATAGATATGAAGTTTTATTGGCGCTTTTCACGGTTGGTACGGAACAAATCATACGAATTTTACAACCAATTTTTCATATACATATTGTAATGAATTTAGTGCAAATCCTCTTATTTGCAACCTTCTGCTAAATTCGAATCACTAAACTGGTGAATAAATAACTCCAATATTTAATAATGCAAAATGGCCTTTATTAAAGTACTTCACAATAACACTGATACTTCACAACCAATAGCTTGCTTAAATGAAACTGATTCTCGCGCCTCTACTGTTGCTGCTTTTATACTGTGTGATTTCCTCGTTGCATCTTCTAGGCGCTTCCAGAATTTACTTAGTTACTGGTATATAATTATAACTCCAGATACACGTGTGTAGCTCTCATATGCGCGTGTATTTGTGAGCGACACTTCCACAATTACAATTTCATACTTTTGGGAGCATCTCAGATAAGATATCTGCATGTGTTAGTGCGTTGCTTCTCCGCTGCGTGTACGTACATATGTGTAGACATAATGATTGATTCGTTTATGTAGATACATAATGATTGATTTATGGATGTGCATACAACGCGCTGCTTAGCATCGGCTTAGAGATGACAGTACCCCTTAGTGTTGCTAATATTCCTAACAATATACATATATACTTGAAATGCAAAGCATAATAGATTTGAAACTTTTTGAAATATATCACGAATATGAATAAAATTAGGTATTGTTTAAGCTTTTTTCTCTTACCAAATGGTTGAACTTCTTGATGTGGGTACGGAAGCTGTCGAAACGAGTAGAAAATAAATTCTGACAGCTTTTACTCTTTTTCATTTTTATTCAAAACTACCAAAGCAGCTGCAAAGTAGCAAATAATTAGCAATTAAACCAAATTAAATAAAAACACTTATAATTAAACAATTTTTTTCTTTTTTTTGTAGAAATATAAATAACAGTTTTTTTGCAAATTTCCTTTGTAAATTTTTTTTTTTTTTTTCAAAAGTTTTGGCAAACAATTTATAATTAATCTTTTATTTAAAGTCTTAAGTCCTGAAGTCAAATATTTGTTGGCTCTTTTTTAACATGGAAAAATATATAAAAAAATATTTCATTTTAAGATATCAGTTTTAGATTCTTTTTCCAATTTTTCTTTAAAACAAAACAAACTCAAAAACGGTTAAAAATTTTTATTATTATTCTTAATTGAAAATATGAATATTCTCTTTTTTATATTTAGTTAGTCCGGAATTCATCGATTTTTTGCTAAATTTTTATAAATATTTAATTCTACTTAGAACCAAATTAGGATCGCTTTCCAAGTTTTCGATAAAAAAAAGTTAGAAAAATCAAAAATAAAATGTCAAAAAACATTAAAAAATATTTTTTGCAAATCTTTTTTACATAATTTTTTTTAGCGTCAAGAATATTTCTTTTGAATATTATCTAATATACTTTGGCGCAATTTTTTTCTAAAAGTCTTATTTTTATATTTAAAAAATACTGGTTCTAAAACTTACAAGTAATTTCAAATGGCGCTAGATGACACCAGAACTCAAGATTTGAATTTTTGATTAAAATCATGGAAAGCGATTAACAAACTACTTCAAAGCTAGAAATAACATTTTTTTTAAATTTTGAAAAAAACAAAAATTTTAATGGAAAAAATTTATTGAAAAAAAAAACAATTATTCTATCATCGCTAAAATGCAGTTAAATGCACTTTCTTATTCAAAATTTAGCACTTATTTCCTGAAATTTAAATAAGATATTGTTTCGAAAAAAAAAAAGAATTTTCAAAACTTGAAAACAAATAGTTTGCTGCTGCTAACAAGTAAAAATAAATATTTAAAATTTTTTGGTTCATTTAGAGGTTTAGATCCAATCAATATTAGATTCGCATTTATAAAATAAATAAAAAAAACTTTTCAAATCATGAGAATCTGTATTACTTAGTGGAAGATGATCTCAGAATTCAAGACATTTAGATTTTTCAGAAACATTGTCGAATAACCGAGTTTTTAACGAACATTGGCACGATTTTCTGTCACCTCTTGCCAAATTTGGGTTGGAAACAAAAGGCTTTCTGTATGGTGCCATCGTCAGTTAAATTTTTTTTTGTTGCTTTAGTTAAAGATGCCACAACGCCGAAACCGGTTTGGTTTCAAACCATATTTGACAAGAGATGATGAAAAATCGTTTCAATATTCAACATAGATCCACCCTTTCAGAAAATCAACAAATCAGCTTGAATTTTGAAACCTTACGACTTACGAAAATCGGCTGAGACCCTACCTCAAAAAAATTTTAGAAAGTTTTCAGAAAAAAATGCTTAAAAAGATTTGTAGTTTTGAAAAAAGTTAACAAAAAAAAAAAAAAATTTAAAATCTGTCACCGCTGAAATGCCTTACACGTATGTATTTTAAATCGACTAACGCCCCGATTCTAGGGTGGTAACAAAATTCTTCACCACGGTAACGAAATCATGAGGCAACTTTTACACCCTTTTGGTATTCTACCCGCGAAAGTAGCCGGATAATTTTTACCCACAAAGGTAGGTGGATACATCGAAATAACCACACAACAGCTGTTGTTTAGAAAAATGCAAAACTGAAAAATATAGAATTGTAAGCGCAAATAAGTAAAGATAATAGTAAAAGTGTTGCCTCTTGCTATACATATTTGTTTACATTATGTACTTTCACAAAATAAATTACAATATACCTATGTAGAAACTTATCCTGCATTATATGCATACACACATCGTCCCGTTTATTCGTTAACCTCGTATCTACAAGTGAGACATTTTCGGTAAAGCGAACACGGTTGCCACACCATGTTTTCATTTGGGACCAAAATTCATCGAAAAAAGGGACCACATTTTTGTTTTATTTTATTAGTATAAAATACAAAATGTTATGATGTTTCCATATAAAATTTTACTAAACATAGTGAAGACTTTCCTTTAATTCAAGCTGAACAAACAAATATATGTGCATGCAACCAAAAATGGTTCTATATGTTGACATAGGATAAGTCTATGTGTTTCACGAACCAAACGTTGTGAACCTAGTTTTGGTCACAAAGATCTTGGTTCTGGCATTATGTTGTTGATTGCAATGAAATAAAATGTATATTGCAGTTAGGTTTTAGTAAGAAAATGTTCAAAATTTGGGTTCTGGTGTTGCCGAATTATGTATGTGGAAAACTCAGTAAATCATAAATGAAACTAGGCGGTTTTGTTAGTACTATTTTTATAAATGCTTACTTTTTCCCTTTACGTTTAAACTTCACATCAGAGCCTAGATTCAGTAAGTGTGAGTTTTGAGCCCAGGAACCCCTGAGCTAGAACCTACGGGAATAATTTTATACAAAACATTTCTTCCGAAATCAAATCTCGTTTGCATTTGCTTCCTTCTGTCTTCGAGTTGAAATATTTTTGTGCCAAGATACTTAGTTTTCAATTACCTTGCGTGGCTTAACACCACAATAGTCCTGGAATCCTTGTATAAGTTTTGAAAGTGTTAGGCTCACGGCAGAGTGCTCGCTATAAGCCATGGTAGGCGAGAAGAAATTTTTATTTTCATATATTTTACATAGTGTTGTATAACACATCGAAATATCTAGCCGTTATTAATATTATAACAAGATTTGATTAGTCGGTTATTTCATCAACAATTAAGGACAATGTGTTTACCAACACTTTTCTTTTTAATGCCTGGCATAAATTATATCCTAGGTGAAATGTTATTGTTCTGCTACATTTTAATGACTGAGCAATTTTTTATGGTGAGAGTTCCATTGAAGTAAATTCAAAATTATATGGGGGCTAACGAAAGTGTGGCGAATTTTTGGGCAATATTGTGAAATTTTACGTGAGTGAAAAAGAAAGAAAAGTACCAATCGTGCAGTAGCCACTAAAAAGGACCAAAATTGAAGAAAAGGGACCAACGAACCAAATGGGATTGGAATGGCCCATTTTGGACCAAATGGACCAAAGTGGCAACCGCGAAAGCGAAACTAACTTTCAAATTTCTCCACAGACACTGGTGAGTTTTTCGGTTATGACAGCGTTACCACTTGGGCCAGAATCGCGGATAAAAGAACTGGTAACGATATTCGGCTATATAATGTTCTGGGTACTATTTTACCGGTAACGCTCAGAATCGGGGCGTAAATGGAAGTAATATCCATATTTTTTGGGAAATCGTGGTTAAATTGTGGATGTATTTAGTCCATATGTTTTCTTTATACACCGACCAGTTCTACTTCAACTTAATTTTTTTTTTACATAGCATTTGATAAATGGAAAATATTTCAGAAGGTTTCAGAATATTTTTAAAATAATCTCCCACTTCATAATTTTTTAAATTTTAACTTTTGGAAATTTCCCTCCACTCTGTTTAGTACGCGTGGCTTTCAAGTAATGCTGGTTAATTTTACGCACGTCTCTTTCGTATTGGATAGTCAATATCAACACTAAACAATCAACTGCTTATCGTTTATTTATGCAAGTCATCATATCCGCCGGATATCCTTTTCCACTTAGTTTAAAAATCTAATTGCTGTGCAGTTAAATTCCTTTTCTAAATTCATTATTCAAGTAGACTGCAGCTTAAATTACAAGTACTTATTAAACAAAACTTAAAAAAAATCATATTAATTCGGCCAAAAGTTTGAGCCAAATAATCTGAGACTAAAAAAATACACAGCTTCAAAAAAAAACATATGAAAAATTCAAAGTCCTCCACGCCGACACCAATGTAAATGACAGTTTTGTTGTTGAAGAAGTTGGTGTGGCGTTGTAAAAACTTTGTCTTCAAATAGCACCTACAAACAACACACCGACACAGCATACACACATATAGCACACACACATACATCGCCAACGCCAGCCCTGTTGCTTGCCGCGGTCGTTGCATGACAATGAATTGCAATTAAAACTTTTTAAAGTGAGTGAGTGAGTGAAAGGGAGGCAAAGTGAGAAATAAAATACTGAGAAGAATAAGAAAAAGCTTAAAATTGGTGTGAAAAAAGTAAACGCTGAGAGCAAGGGCAAAAAAAAAATTGTATTACAACCTTTATATAAGTTCGCTTACTGGTTTGTCTCTTAATTTGAGTAAGTTTACAGCACGCTGACAGAGAAAGAAAACTGCGCTAGGTGGCGCATATAGCGAGTACTTAGGGAAATCAGTGTGAAAATGGAAATCTTTGAGTTCGATCTTTAATTGGCTTGTTGGGGAATTGTAGTCTTTAAATGCAACACGTTCTTCAGAAATCAACGCCAATTAATATAAGTGAAAAATATGCCAGCTATCGCCTGAATCGAGACCTTGAGGAACGTCGGGCTAAACTGAGATTTTAAGATCAAATTTAAGTTCTTCTCGCTGAATTATCGAAACGAAAGAAGAAGTTTGTAATCGATAACAATGCAATGTCGGAGCGAAAATCTGGCAGGGCGAGCTAGTATTGTAATAGTTTGATCTTTCTTGAAAAGCTAGGCAATGTGGAGCAAATTTTTCACTAACCTAACCATGAGTTGTAGAAACATGTCATAAGCCTCACTGCAAGACTCTCCAAGTATAGGACTCTCATCATCCTTAGAAGAGTTAACCACTGCTCCCCCTACTTGAGAACGCATTACTTCGGGGACGAGTGCGCGCTACGTGAGCTCCATGGCTACCTCCAAACAAATAGGCTAGGCATCCTTTTTTTTGCGGTAGGGCTGAAAAATGTCTAATGCACCATAATTGCTGCCGTCTCAGCAACCGTGTATCCGTAGACTATAAAACAGCCTCGTTTTGGAACCGTCGCCCACCCCGATACCACTTTCGCATTATTTCAGGATGGCGTTCCATATTTCTCATTTTGTAAGAGCCTACTGTTATCCCAGCGTCCAGGTTCCCGCTATTTGCTGTGAGTGTCGATTTAATCGCCACTACTTCGCCTGCGCATTTCTCTGCGTTCCATCTCAGCATCCATCAGGCGTGTCATGACTATAAATGCCATTTTGCTCAATGCAGTCCAACACTCTTTCCTGTTGCACATTTGTGATACTAAATTTCTCGTGGTAGGTTCATCCCCCAAAAACTCTATTTAAGGAAAGTCTTTCCTCATGGAAACGGGGGCAGTGGAACATGACGTGTTCTGCATTTTCTAACTTCGTGGTACACATTGGGCAAAGAGGACCTTACTCTATCCTACGCATCCGTGAATACGCTTTGAAACCGCCACGTCCATTCAGTAACTGCGTGAGATGGTAGTTCCGTTCGCCGTGCTTCCTCTCATTCCATTGAGCTATGTTCCAAACTAGCGTGAAGGTCCAACACCCTTTATTCTAGGCCTTCCACCATTCTTGCCACTAACCTATTGTTTGTGTCCTTACTCTTTTCTTGTCATCTTCAGATGGTCAGTCGATATTGTCACTGGTATATACCGCAGGTCGATACACATATGTATGTATATACACGCGACGGGTTACTTACGTTTTCAGGATGCCCGTTTTTATTAATTAATTCGTACACAAAAGTTTAGTATAGTAATGATTTAGAAGTTTAACATAAGTATAGAGAATTAATATTATTTATTAAATACAGATCATGTATTATTAAATGTATGTAATTGATATCGCACCGCTCGTACTACTTATCGTCGGATGTCTTCGTTAAACTCTACTGGTAGACTTTTGTATTTCTAGGGTTGCCGTGTGTTTGACTAAGTGCATTTTAGGATATTGACAAAGTGGTGCATTTAGGAGTAGTAGTAGGTATGAAACAAAGAGGTGGATTTCAGGAATTGTTCAGTATGGACTTATAACGTGTGACAACTCGGCTTTTCCTGACCTGAATCGTCCTCGATTTCGTCTTCGGACTCAAGCTCGGGGCTATTACTACACCATGGTTTCATTTTATCCGAGGCATAAACGGAACAAAACTTTTTGTTAGTTTTCTGGTACCCTGGGATATCTTCAATTAAGTAACGATCATTTCCCAGAATTTTGCGGACTATATATGGCCCACGATATTTGGGTTCGAGCTTTCTAGATTCGCCTGTTGAAGGTGGTTCATGTTCGATGACAACTAAGTCTTGCTCGGCGTATATTTTTGGTGGTTTATGTCTTTGATCGAATCGCGTTTTCCATTTTTGACGTTCGTTGGATATATTAGTCACCGCTTGGTTACATTTTTCTGAAGCAGTTAGCGTAGATGGTTCGTCATCGACATCATCATGAATAGCGGCAAGTAATTCATTAGATACAACGTCTCGGAGTTCAAAATCAAATACAAGCTCGTTTGGACTAAAGTCTGTTGTGTTATTTTTGCGTGAGTTTACTGACCATTGGAGATCTCTTAACATGAGATCCCAGTCTTTTGGATTTTCAGTAGTTGTACGTAGAAATGTTAATGTACTTTGATTAGCGCGCTCAACTTGGCCATTTGCACGAGGAGTGCGAACGGCAACTTTGGTGTGTTTAATGTTATTTTGTTTGCAATATTCGTCAAAATTTTTCGATGTAAAAGATGTTCCTCGATCAGTTACGATGTGTGACGGGAGACCAAAATACGATGACATTTCATTCAGCGCTTTTAGGACATGCAGTGTTTTTGTATCGCGAACAGGTTTTACAACGAGGAATTTACTGAATGCGTCGGAGATGGCTAAAACATAGCTATTTCCTCTTTTGCTACGAACAAATGGACCTAAGTGATCTAGGTGAATACGGTAGAATGGAATCGGTTTAATGTCATCTATATGCAAACTAGCTTCGCGTTTGTTAGAACCTTGTGTTTGATAGCAGCATTTAATACAAGCGGCTATATAGCTCTTTGCATATCGTCTCATATTGGGGAACCAGTACGTTTTCTTTATCCGTTCGATCGTTTGTTCTAGTGCGGGGTGTCCTACCTGATCATGACAGCACTGCAGAATCCGCCAGCGTACACCTTTGGGTACAACGAATTTAGTACCATCAGGTAGCTTTTTATAAAGGCGATTATTGCGTAGTAGATATTGTGATTTTACAGTATTTGTTTCTGATGATTTTAATGTACCATTCAGCACATTTATATGTTGTCGTAGCTTTTCATCTTGCATTTGCATTGTGAAGAGCCAATCATTTATATCGGCAGTTACGTTTAATACGAACCCAGCTGGTTCGACCTCCCTAGCAGGTTGGTCAGGCATGCGACTCAAAGCATCTACATGTTGTAGACGACTACCTTGACGATGTATGCATTCAAAATCATACTCTAACAATTTCAGCCACCATCGCGCTATCTTAGATTTAAGTTCTTTATTTTCTTTGACATGTGCTACTGCTGAACAATCGGTTACAAGGCGAAAATGTTTGCCTAATACGTATATGCGGAAACGCTCTAGGGTCTCGACCACAGCAAGAACTTCCAGCTCGTAGCTGTGATATCGGCTTTCAGCATCCGTGCAATGGCGACTGTAATAACAGACGGGACGGCATTCTTTTCCATCGGATGATTGAAGAAGTACCCCAGCCAACCCAACGCTGCTAGCGTCAGTGTGTATTTCGTGCTCGGCGTTATAGTCATATAGGACAAGAATCGATTCATTTGTTAGTGATTTAATTAAAGTTTCGAAAGAGTCTTGCTGCTCAGGACCCCAAGTAAATTTGTCCTGATTAGCTTTGGTTAGTAATATGGTGATTGGTTTCGATATTATTGAGTAGTCCTTCACGAATTTCCGGAAGAAACCCGTGAGGCCTAAGAATCGTCTTACCTCAGTTACGTTGTTAGGTCGTTGAAAATTCTTAATAGCGTTTACTTTATGCGAGCCAGGTGTGACGCCGTTTTCACTTATGTTATGTCCAAGATAATCGATGCTCGTTGCCAGGAACTTACATTTATCAGGACGCAGTGTAAGCCCCGCCTCTTTTAAAAGATTTAAGAACCGCTCTAGACGCAGCAGCCCTTCATTAACCGTTTTACTTGGAATAATAATGTCGTCCAAGTATATAAGTACCTCACCCGGATTCATTTTAGCCGCGATTTTGTTCATTATACATTGAAATGTTGCAGGCGCGTTCACGAGACCGAAAGGCATACGATTGAACTCGAAATGTCCGTCTGACGTCACGAACGCAGTATATTGTTTAGACGATTCGTCGATTTCGATCTGGTGGTATCCCATACGGAGATCTAGTGCACTGAAAAATCGATTTCCCGCGAGTTGAGCGAATTGGTCTTCCATGTTTGGCATGGGATATGGCTGTTTAACCGTATTTTTGTTTAAGCAACGATAATCTACACAGAGTCTATACTCGTTATTCTTTTTTTCTACTAAAACTACTGGGGAAGAAAACGACGATTCACTTGGCCTTATTATATCATGTGCTGGTAACTCTGATATTATTTGTGATATTATTGGTCGTTTTGCGAAAGGAACACGATATGGTTTTAATGAAATAGGCGTATCGTTTTTCAAGAAAATTTTCATCTTAGAAATGCCGCACTTTCCAATATTTTCAATATTTGTTGCAAACACTCCACTATATTCGCTCAACATTTTCCCGAATTGTTTGTTTTCATTTTCATTTAGCACATCAGGGACGGCTATGCAACGAACTTGTTCGACGCGACACTCATCATTTTCTATAATTAGACGCGTACTTGAACCGCAAATAACATCCTTCCCGAGTAAAACGTTTTCTGAAATTAAATCGTCTTTAACAACCACGACATTTGCATCTAATGTTTGGTCATCTATCATGATCATCACATTCATCACGCAATTCGAAACGTATTCGCCACCACCGAACCCTCGTAATTTTGTAATTTCGCTTTTGAGAGTACCTATATTGCTAGCAAACGTTTTGCGAACGAGCGTACGTGTACTACCGGGGTCAACAAAAGCACGAGTTTGATGACCATTTACGTTTATTTGCTTTATTATGCCGTCACTTGTAATTTCTGACTTTTGGTTTACGACCGGATTTATTATATTGTTTACGTTATTTTTCTTTTTTTCTGGACACTCTTCACTCTTATGTGTGGTACGTTGACACTTTGAGCATCGTTGCTTTTTCTGCGGCTCGGTGCAGTTTAGAGCTATATGCTCGAATTTAGCACAATTAAAACATTTTAAATCATTTGTTGGGCGTACTTGTTTACTCGTTGTTGAATTGTCGGATTCTTTTACATTTACCGGTTGTGATTTTATTGCGAAATAATTCGGTTTTGGTTTATTTGTGTTTTGATGTATGTCATTATATACACTATAATTCATTATGTCTTTCAATAGATCTTGACACCGCGAATATTCATTGGAAATTTTACGTTTAAGGTCATTATCATTAACACCATTAATTATGTGTCGGGCGATACTCGATTCTGCTAAGCCACCCTTATTACCAAGTGCTAACATTCTGTAAAAGTACTCGATCGGCGACTCACTTTGTTGACGTTTCGTTCGCGAAAGTTTTATATGCGTATCTGCTTCGTTAACCGTACACGGAAAATCGGTCAAAAATTTATTTACAAATTGAGGCCAATTTACGAACGCGCACTGTAATGAGTCGATCCACAATTTTGCGGCACCTCGCATCTTCTGTTGCACCGCAATAATTACAATACTTTCTTGCCAGTTGTAGGCACTTTTCAGCATTTCAACACGTTTAATAAATTGTATTGAGTTTAAGGAAATTTCGCTTGTTGGGTTGAACTCGGGCAACAACTCAACAATATCTTTTATCTTATAAGAATTAGAATAATCACTACACATTGGAATTGGACCATTGTTTGGATGAAATATATTAGTTCCAATTGGAATCTGTTGTATTGGTGCAGATGGTACGTTTGGCCTCTGCCACTGCGATGTGAAATTGCCATGCGCATACGAAGTTGTTGTTATGGGTTGCATATTTGCTGTACACGCATACACTGTTGACACGGGCGACGACGTTTGCGCGGGCTGAAAATTTTGCACACACGTATTCACTCGCGCATTCATATTTGTTGTTACATGAGAATTAATAAACTTTTCGATGGTTCTTTCAAGTGCTGATATACGTTGCACTATAGTAACTTCTTCCTCTAGTTCACTTTCGTAATCATCGAGATTAGTTTGTAAACGCTGTATTAGTTGGTTTTTCGAACCTGATGTAGGCAAACCAGCATCTTTGCACTTTTTTCGCAATTCTTTCATAGTTACCTCTTTTCGCGATATTTTGTTTTGATTATTGTTTTCGTTTCTAATAAGATTTACTCGAACAAAATATATGTATGATTATCAATGTGAAATAATAACGCGAGTACGAGATGGGTATAGTACGCAAACACGAGAGCGATATATTTAATTTTGATGTTATGAGTGCGATATACGAAATTTTGTATGCACAAACGAGAAAAACGTATTTTATGTATTATAAGCTACAACGTAACGAAGTGGTGAACGTGATAAACGATGAATCGCTGCACAACTACAAAAATGCAAGTTTAAATTTTAGCCGTTGAGCTCAGGAACAAAGCGTATGTCGCCGGAGCCCTAAAATTCTTGGAGTCTCACACAAAGTGTGGTTATGTACTATGGCAAAACGTTAGCCACTGAAACTTTAATTTTCACGTTCACACAAACGATTCGTTTTTCTTTAAACGATTTTAGCACTTCTTTTTGCTTAATACATTTTATGCACACAAGTATTTTTAATAAATTTCGAAGGCGTATAAATTCAATCCTTCTTCTGAAACTGTCACTGGTATATACCGCAGGTCGATACACATATGTATGTATATACACGCGACGGGTTACTTACGTTTTCAGGATGCCCGTTTTTATTAATTAATTCGTACACAAAAGTTTAGTATAGTAATGATTTAGAAGTTTAATATAAGTATAGAGAATTAATATTATTTATTAAATACAGATCATGTATTATTAAATGTATGTAATTGATATCGCACCGCTCGTACTACTTATCGTCGGATGTCTTCGTTAAACTCTACTGGTAGACTTTTGTATTTCTAGGGTTGCCGTGTGTTTGACTAAGTGCATTTTAGGATATTGACAAAGTGGTGCATTTAGGAGTAGTAGCAGGTATGAAACAAAGAGGTGGATTTCAGGAATTGTTCAGTATGGACTTATAACGTGTGACAATATTAGTGCTATACAGATAGGCCATTTTGCTTGCCAGTAAGTCCACTGCAATTTTCCGTGTTAGAACCAGGATCGCGTCGTCGGACACCGTCCGATAAGCACTTGCTATTCTTAAAGCTACAAGTCGGTACGCTGATAATATATCATTTTGATGGGTCCGTTTATATCCATACCACACTGATGCTGCATGTAGTATTATTGATTTGGTTGCTGTGGACAACAGCTCAGATGTGGCTTCGCTCGAACCACCAATGTTAGGCATTATTCGCATAAGTGCTCCATTAACTTTGGTAACTTTCTCTCCCACCGCTCTGAAGTTCTCTTTGAAAGTTAACTTAGAGTCAACGTGCACTCTTAAGTATTTTAGAGAATCCTTTGAAGTGATGATCCCCGACAGTTAAGACTAACTCGTTCGCCGACCGCTTGAAGCTTACTAATACCACTTCCGTCTTTTGGCTAGCCAACTCCCGTATTGCTCAGCCATTCCTTTATTCTTCCTACGGCGTCACTACATACTGCTTGAAGCAGGTCCAGTTTCTTGGCCACTACTACCACTGCAATATCATCTGCATATCCCACAATTTGCCATGAGCAGATCCCTGTAGGACGCCTCCAGTGATTCTGTACTCTTTTGCTCCTTGATCCATGTCAAAAAGAAATACTCCGTATTTTATATAGCTACCTATTATTCTGCGTAAGTAAGCCGGTGTGCCGAAACTTCACAGAGCTGCCATTATCTGCATCCAGTTCGCAGTGTTAAAAGCATTCTTGATATCCAACGTAATCAGTGCACAGAACTTCCTTTTATTTTGGCCTCCAGAGATAGCTTCTCTAGCTATATTGAAGACTTTTTGTATTCCATCTATGGTGGATCTTGATTACGTACCACGTTTCAGCAATATGACAAGTCTTTGTCGTTTCCATGGGCGAGAGAACACGCCTTCTTGCATATAGGCCTTAAAAAGATCAGTAAATAATAATAGGCATCCTACTTATCGTTTGCTGACCCTATCACAGCTATGCCAGCTATCAGCTGGTCATGGTACTGATGAGACTGTCCGTGAGAAGGTTGCCAAATGCTTCTTCTAGTCTCGTACGTTGGTGAGCGACGAGTTCGCATTCGAAGAAGGTGTGGCACAGATCATCTATATTATAGCGGTACAGGTAGCTCGTGTTTTTAACATTCTCTATACTCTGGAGGCGTTTACGGAAATAATCGCGTCCCGTTAGAAATTTAAACAGCTAGTGGGTGTAGTCGATTTAACCGTTGCTTCAGTTTTGGAAATAGTTCCCTGGTCTTTCTGCTGGGTGATTTCTTTGTGTAATTGCGCCCACCCGAATTTCAGCACCGTATAAGAGTATATAATGCGAGGTTCATACAAGCAGCTTCCTTGTACACGGCTTCGAACCTGACTGCACAGTCCTCTCGAATTTTGAAAAAGTTAGTTTACAGTCTAGCCTCAAATTCAATTATTTCTTTGAGCTGCATGTTCTCATTTTCCGGTCCCCAATCGTCATATACCTAATAGTGGGAGTAGGCCAAACCGTGAGGACGATTATCTCCGTTTTGCCGTTACTAGCTGCAGACTGTAATCAGCTAACCATGTATTTACACTGCGCATGACCTGGTTTAGTTTAAGCTGTGTTAGCTCGAAGCTTCGTGCTGTTACGATAGTTACCACTTTGTCTGCGAAAGCGACGAGGAAGGTTCTCACTGGCATGTCCAATCTAAGAAGACTGTAGGTAATATTCAAGAGATTGTGACATCAAGAAATGGCTTACAAAGGGGCGTTCATGTCAGCTGAAACGTGGTTCATAACCTGGTTGCAATCTCACGCCTAGAAAAAGTACGCTAGGTGGCACACTGATCACAGTATGGAAAAATTTGCCACAAGATGGCGTTGGAATAGAAATAAATACATTTATTTTATAAGATATAATTTTTGCAAACCGAAATAATATAGTATACATGAATTTTACAACCAAAAATTTCGAAATGGAATGTAATCATGTCTAAATTTTTCCTTAAGTAATTCTTGGCACCTTTATATAAAGGTAGTCCTAAAAATCTTTTTTTATCATCTTTTTATTTGGAATTATTTACTTCATGCTTGCTTTCATACAAAGCAAAAAAAAGTTTACTCAATGAAGTGCTGTACAATATTTCTTCATGGCGAATAGTTCTTCTTATTTGTTTGTTAAACTTAAAAAATGTAAGTAAAGCTTTGTTCCAACATTGCTGATAGCTTATTGTCAAAGCTGTGTAAAAGCTTTAGCCGCAGTTTGTCAAAACTTTTGGGTGCTACGAGTAATTTGGCAACGCATTGTTAAATCCCTTTAAAACTTGGCTATTTCTTTTTATGTGGGTGCAAAGCGTGCTATATAAATTTTAAATGCTCTCTTTAACCCTCTCTTTGCGTAGTTGCTTTTGAGTATTTTGACTAAATCTTTTTGTTGTACTTTTTTTTTTTGTTCTATTTGCTTTAAACTTTTTTTCTTCTGCTTGACTTTGCCACTTTTCCACGTGTCAATTTGAATTATCAGCTCACACTTCACTTCTTTAATACCCTTCACTATGGATTTTTTCCTCTTTCTTTTTGAGTATTTAACTTTTCGTGATGCAACTTTTTTCTCATTAGCAAGTTTTTAGTTGCAATTTTTAGTTTTTCCATGGCTTTTCTCCACTCTTACATCCCTTTTTACTTACATTGCAATTTTTTTCTTCATATGCATAGTTTTATTATATTTTCTTTTTGCAGTATTCTTCGTTTATATTTTAGTTTGCTCCTGACAAATTTAGAGGAGAGTGCTTCATTGAGGGGTGTGGACCATCAGTGCGCTAATGTCATATACGAATTCGCTTGGATTGTGGTTTGATTTTATGGTCATTTTGAGACTTAAAACAGAGAACATAGCTCAGAAGCAATATAACATAAATGAAAAAACCGCTAGGTGACACAACTCGAAATTTCTTGATATGTTGTGCTACATTAATAAATGCCTGCGATAGCTTTCTAACTTCCTTTCTTTTGAGCTATAGACTTAAAACTTGAAATATACTATTGAAATATTTAGAAAATGTATCGTAAAAGAAAAGAAAAAGTTACCGTTTATCTATCGGAGTTATCGATTATTTAACGGAAAGGTATAGATCATTTATCGAAATGTTATCGATGTTAAGCTAAGTTTTCGACTTATCGAAGTGTCGCGAATTTTTTATCGGCGTGCTATCGATTTTGCTATCAAAAAGTTATCGACTTCTTGTCATAAGGTTATCGATGTGTTACTAAAAAGTTATCGATTATTTATCGGAAAGTTATAGACGATTTATCTATTCTTTATCGAAAAGTCATAAATATGCTATCGAAAAGTTTTCGATTCCTTGTCAAAATACTACCGATTTGTTATCAGAAGTTTATCGGTTTGTTAACGAAATATATTAAAAGGTTATCGATAATGTATAGTATCGAAGATTTATTTATTGTTTATCGAAAAATCATCAATGGTTTATGGAAAAGTTGCCGAAAAGTGGGCAACACGTTATCAAAAAAAAATCGATTTGCTATCAAAAATTTGTCAGTTTGTTATCGAAAAGTTATAGATTTATTATGGGCTCTATGGATAAGAAGCTATGGATAAGATAATTTTTCTGAATATCTAAACCTACTTATGTAGGCCACTTTTTGTCTAACTTCTAAGCTAATAAATAATGCAAGCCGCGATAACCTCCGAACGATTTTGGGTCGAGCGACTATTCCCATTTGTGTCGTGCCTAAAACCAATGCACCTACCAAATTTCATTAGCTTAACGGTATTCGTTTTTAGCATGTCAAAAGCAGATCGTCGAAAACTAGTAGAAAGTATAGGCCTGGGCTTACACTTAGATACATCACAATAAATTTCCGTTGTAGAACCTGGTAATGTTACCAGTTTTAACTTAAGTCCAGAATCAGTTAATAGAAGTAATTTTTGTATATCTTCATCTGTTTTCTGAGCCTCAGAGAGTCGCGTATAATCAATTATAGAAACTTCATCTATCCTTGACATCGCAACTGCAACCGAATTTTCCATACCAGCAATATGAACAATATTCGTAGTAAACTGGCCGATATAATCCAAGTGTCTGTATTGCTTAGGTGAAGCTTTTGCAGGATTTTGATTAAAAGCAAATGTAAGTGGTTTGTGGTCAGTAAAAAGAGTAAAATCGTGACCTTCTAATATATGACGAAAGTGTTTTGCAGCATTGTAAGCAGCTAACAACTCTCGATCATATGTACTGTATTTGCATTCAGTAGGGCTAAGCTTACGTGATAAAGAAGCGAGGGGTTGCCATAATCCATTAACTTGTTTGTTCCACTACTGATCCAATGGCAAGATTTGATGCATCTACTTTAAGTGCTAAGTTTGCATCTCTAACTGGATGAGCGAGAAGGGTAGCATTTACAATCAAATTTTTGCATTTGCTAAAAGCATCTTCAGCTTCAGTAGTCCACTGAACGAGTCCCCTTGTCCTTTTTTACTGCATCTTTTAGGTATTCATTAAGTGGGGCTTGATGTTGTGCTGCTTGAGGTAGAAAACGTCGATAAAAATGCAGCATACAAATAAACCGCCGCAAATCGGAAATTGTTTGTGGCTTTGGAAAGTTGAAAATTGCTTTCACTTTGTCTACAGTTGCGGTACTTCCTATAGATGAAATGTGAAAACTAAGAAAGTCGATTTCTTGAACTCCAAATTTACATTTCGCAGGATTATTGATCATGCCAATCGCTCAAAAAGCGATAGACGCAATTAAGACATCGTCAATATATATGAAAACAAAGTCTAAACCACGACATACCTCATCCATCAAGCGATGGAAACTTTGTGCAGCATTCGTCAATCCAAAGGGCATTTTGAAAAATTCAAATAAATCGCACGGCGTAATAATAGCCGTTTTCTCTATATCCTGCGGATTTACATTCACTTGATGGTACGCCCGAATAAGATCTAACTACGAGAAAACTTTGCGTCCATGAAGACAGTGTACGTAATCTGTGATGAAGGGAATAGGATACCGATCTGGAACGGTTATTTTATTCAACAAACGATAGTCGCCTCATGGTCTCCACTCTACATTTGCTTTTGGAGCCATATGAAGAGGATTGGACCAACTGCTTTTTGATGCTCGAATAATATGATTGTCTAACATAAACTTAAACTCCTTTTTTACAATGGCTAAACGTTTTGAATCCAGTGATCTTACTTTTGCCCGAAGTGGAGGACCTGTAGTCTGATGAAAAACTTTATTATTTTTACTGCACTGCGAAAGTGCTACATTGTGAATCTCAGGAAATTCTTCTAATAATTTATGATAGACACTGTTGTACTTTAAAATTGTTGTTATACCGAATGATGGTTCAACAGAAATTTTAGCCGGTGCTGTCAAAATGTCTTTCCGTCACAAATGAAAATGTTTGAGGAAATCAGACCCAATGATGCATTTAGTAATGTCTGCTACAACAAACAACCAAGAAAACGATTTGCGAAGTCCAAGATCAAGTTGAAGTATTTTGGTACCAAAAGTTTTAACTTGCGTACCATTTGCAGCAAAAAGTTGGATGCCACCTTCTACACATTTTTTCGATAAAGATTTATCCATGGGAATTACAGAAATATCAGCTCCAGTGTCAATCAAAAAGTTTTTCCTAGTTAAAAAAAAAAAATAAATGTAAGGCGCGATAACCTCCGAAGAGATCTAAGGCCGAGCTTCTCTTCCAATTTGCGTCGTGCTCCTATTGATTTTCCCTACAAATCGGCCGGACGGGACCTACATGTTTTATGCCGACTGCGAACGGCATCTGCAAGGCAGATGAGTTTTCACTGAGAGCTTTTCATGGCAGAAATACACCCGGAGCGCTTGCCAAACACTGCCGAGGGGCGACCCCGCTTAGAAAAATTTTCTTCTAATTGAAAAACCTTATTTCTAAAATTTTGATGTTGCTTTGCCCGAGGTGTGAACCCAGGGCATACGGTGTGGTAGGCGGAGCACGCTACCATCACACCACGGTGGCCTAGTTGATTTATCATAAACGAATAGGCGGCCAGACGTAGAATATGCGATATCGGTGGTCGCGAGATCCGACACGCTATTTAATTTTTTGTTACAAAACTACAAGGTGCTATGCACTTTGAAGCCTTATTACCAAACCGATTGTGATACCAACAGTAGTTCAGATTGTTACTCCGACTTGTAGATTGATGGCGTGATCGAGATCTTCGACGATAATTGTTTTAACTGCGATTAAGAGTTGAAAACGGTTTTTCAAGCGCTTCAATTTGCTTTGAAATGTCTTCTAAAAGCGATTCACCCTGTGGTTTGTCTAAAGTGGCAATATTTGCTGGACGAGCCAAATCCATAATTTTTTCAGCTTGTTCCGCAAGTTTATTAATATCTTGCTGATGACTGATACTGACAATTGCCCGTACGTTTTCAGGCAACTGTTCTAAAAATAGCGATTTCAGAACGTTATCACCAACTTGACCGCGACCTAAGTTCTGCATTGTTCGCAAAAATGGGAAGGTTGTTGGTCACCCATAACTTGACCACTTAAAAGGCGTTTAAGCTTGCGTTCAGAAGATTCACTGAAAGCAGCAATGATACGTGCCTTCAAAGTTTCGTACTTCATCCCAAGGGATGCGGATTCCAAACCTCACTTACTAAATCTAACGTACCTGGATCAATACTAGCAACGAGGTTTTTAAACATTGTCTCATCCGCAGTTATTTGTTGTAATGAGAAAATGGTCTCAACTTCAAAAAACCATACTGCTGGGATTTTGGCCCAAAACGGTTGGAATTTTTGTATAGCCGCTGCAAGCACATTCAATGATAAAGGTGTATCCGAATCCATCAAACAATCTGCGGATGGTACCATTTGAATTGGTGTTGGAGGCGCAAGATCTGGCACGATCTGTTCATTATGTTCCAAGTTCTTATTGTGTGTTGCTGACCAAAATAATGTCATGTTTAAGTTCGATTAAATTGCACAAAAAATTGTATAAACTTTATTTTATTTTGGATATTTAAGACCAAAGTTTTTGTGTTGCTTGTACTGGAGATGAAATTAGTTAAATTCTTTTGATTGGAGATTGCTTTTGCTTCTAGAAGGAAGACGACTTCCGTATGCGTAGCGTTTCGTGATTTGTATGCGACAATGACCGCTCCGTTTTTTAAAACGTTTTTTAATAGCGTATTCAACTTTTTCGGGGTCACCACTTTATCGAATTGTTTAAATTAAAACAAAACTGATTTATAAAAAAAACATTTTTTAATTTTTTTAAACGATTTAAAAATTACACGAATAATTATTCAATTGTAATACAAAAATAAATTTGATGGCAAGAAAAAATATTAAAAAGAAAAACAATGTCAACTAAAACTATTATTATGAAAGAATTTCAAAGCACAGTGTTGTTGCTACAGCACATTGAACTTAATTTCGCCAAGCAAAAATGTGCTAGCTATCATCCCTCTTAAGAGTTTTACTATAAATAAGATATTAAGCATCTCCCTACGCTCTGTAATGTAGACAACTTAAATAGTTCTAACCGGCTGCAGTAGGGCGGAAGATTCCTTGACATGTCCCATGGCAAGTGTTTCAAAGCAAAAAGCAAAAACTGTTTTTGAACCGATTCCAATTTATCGTAGTGAATTCGATAACGTGGGCTTCAGATTATTAAAGTATATTCCAATATTGGCCTCAGCAATGATGTGAACAGAGTTTGAGTAACGTACGGATCGCTAAATTCCTTAGACCACCTTTTCACGAACGCCAAAGTACCTTTAGCCCTATTAACGCAAGTTGCTATATGTAATCCAAAATCAAGCTTAGGGTCCATTGTAACACTTAGGACAGTGAAGTTGGTGACTTAATAACATAATCTCCAATCACATACTCATGGTATTTAAAGGTTTTCCCTGTAAAACACATGAACCTACACTTCGGAATAACACTGGACCAAGTTGGATACCTTGTGGAAGACCAGAAGTTACGTTGATCAATTTGGACCACCGGTGTTAAAAATAGCTGTTTGTTTACATTTATTCAAATATGAAGAAACCGAAGTAAAGAGGGAAGGCCTAACCGGTCGAGTTTGTGTAAGAGAAGAGAATGGGAGACTTTACCAAATGCCTTACAAAAATCTGTGCAAATAACATCAATTTCGCAGTTAGAGTTAGAGCTTTTGGATACAAGGGTCGTGAACTGTAGAAGGTTAGAGACTGTTGACTTTCCGAAAATACAATGAACGCTAGTTGCTTTGTGACAACCGCAAACAGCTTGGGAATGGCGCTGAGTTTAGCTACCCCTCTGTAATTTGTGATACAAGACCTGCTGCCACTCTTCTAGAGAGGAACTATAAATGGCTCTTTCCACTTCAGAGGAAACTTACCTTGCTTCAGCGAGGCATTAAACAAACAAGCTAGAGGTGGATATAGGTATTGTGCACAATTTTTTTAGCACAACTGACGGAATTTGATCAGGTCCAGCAGAGTAAGATATTTTCAGATTATCCAGATCATGCTCAGCACTAATGAAAGAAACAGAAAAAATTTTACTACTAATCCTACTAATATACTCTTTATAGCAACTGCCGCCAAGGTGTTATATATTTGACGTATAATAGAATAAGTTCAGGCATAGGCAGTTCTTGTACCAGAAAGTTTGTATCGCTTGAACGAACGTGTTTTTTGGTTTTTTAGACGTTTTAGTTCTTTAGTGCACCAAGCAGTTGTTAATGATGAAAAATACAAAATATTTATACAGCTTTTTAAACGACATGTCTATAGAAATTTCTTATTATATTAGCTTTATATTTCTATGAAAAGAACAAAGCGTAAACTTAATTAGTGTTGTTTGTTTCCAAACTGCTATTATGTTCGCACTGCATAAAAGGAAACATGAGCAGCAGACAGAGCGAATATTAGCAGCGTTCCATTGAATCATCGAGCTCTGAATGACGCACAGTGCCGCGAAGGTGGACAAAAATACAAAAATCGACTGTCTTGAAACTTAGATGTTTTGGTGCCAAGTTACAGCTAAAACTCGAGCTAAGAGACGTTCATAAGTTGTTTTGTGATAAAGACAACTTTTTGCCTCACACACCCCCTCAAAGTACACCTATTTTCTAAATACTATTTCATTTTGGTGTTTCGCACATAAAAGTGGTCGCAGTTAAAAAATTTTTAAAAATACATTTTTCTTCTTAGCAAAATCAACTTTTGCACTTTGATGAAAATATATGCGGCAAACCAAAAAATGTATGGTTCATAAAAAACACATTTATACAAATATTTTTTTTTTTTTTATTAATAGATAAATATATGATTAAACATACCAAAATCCGAAAATTGGTAAACTTTGGAGACAAAGTAAACCCAAGTTGGTGAAAGTCGGTGAATTTTTTTTTTTTGTTTATGGTAGCTTGGACGTTCTACTAACAGAAACAATCGAAATCTCCTCCGCCTTCTTCCGCCTCGCGAAAATCTTCAATTTTAAAAAAGTGACTAAATGCCTTTCTTTGGTACTGCTTTAGCATTAGACGAACAAAAAGAAAATATAAATATGTGACATATTCATCTTCATCTGCATATTTAACTTAAGCACGAACAAAAAGAGCTTTACGAAAATGCACATTAGGGTGGGCCAATTGTTTTTTTTTTTTTGTTTTTTATTGATCTCTTTTATAATTTTGTTAACCTAACTAATCACTTTATCTGTGAAAAATTTCATAGTTTTACTATTAGTGGAAGATGGTGCTCAACGCGAGTTTAAAATTTCATGTGTAACTTGTATTTGACATATTTTTTCTACCCATTTAACAAAAAAAATCAGGATTCAAAAAATATAAAACAGCAATGATCACCCTTTATATCTTAACCGATTTTTCTTAAATTTAAAATTGAAAGTAAAGTATGAGTAGCAATTTACTGAAAAGGCCAAAATTTTTTTAATATAAACTTGAACCACCTTAATGCACATATGTACGTGTGAAAACAAGTGACCGCAGCAGGTAAATCAGCACTTGTTTATCTCACTTCAAAATAAAGTGTCGAAAGCCAAAACATAAAACTTTTATAATAAATAAATAAAAATGTCAATTAAAATCAGAAATAGTGATTTGGTAGATTTATGGTTAGAAACACCCCTTAAAGAAAGAATATCAGTAATTTTTTCTTTTGTTTGTGAAAAGTGAACTAATGTTGAATTTGATAGAAATAATGTGAGGAAAATTGTTTATAGATTCAATTATGACATGAATAACAAGTGGAAAGAAAAAAAGAGCGATTTATTAAATGGAACTCTTCTTGGCTTCAATGGCAGTCTCTGAAACTCAAGATCCCGATAATGTATTTAATGTATGCTTTGTAGTGTGAAAGTTTTTAATTGAATATAAATTTCAGATACCAAGCACCAGTAGGGGAAAAAGAGGCAGACCGCAGGTAGAGTTTTCAGTAGCTTCAGAAAAGTCAAAATCGCGAAAGATAAGTAAAATACTTGAAGAACATAGTAAGGAAGAAATTACTTATGCTGCGCGGAAAGTAACGAAAAGTGGAAAAGAGCCTGATAACACTATAAATAAGTGTATTGAGCCCTTTGAAGCGCTGGCCTTATGTTTAGATTTAGATTAATCAGAAGAAAAATATAATAAACTACGCAAAGTTATTAATAATATGCATACGGATTGTTTCCCAAGCACGTATGAGTTAAACAAATTCAAACACAATTTAGTACCACATATAGAAGCGACGGAAACTTCAGCAGAAGTGAATTTAAAGGCTCTTCTGCATATTACATTAAAATACATCTTAGAAGTTTGTTCAGACAAACACCCAGTGGGCAAACTTTCACTTATATGTAAATGGGGAATGGATGGTAGTTCTGGGCACAGTCGATATAAGCAAAAATTCTCGGTGGAAGGCCTCTCAGATGAATTTATTTTCGTAATTGCTTTGTTACCAATAAAGTTCGTATAAAATCAATTAGTTTCCAATGTATATATTGTAAATTTTAAAATTTTTTTTCACAATTTAAGGCTCATCGATTCCTCATCAGGTAATGAAATACGGGTCAACCGAACTCCTTCTTCTACGCTCTTCTGTAGACAAGTGAAATTTATTTATACGAAAGAAGGAAAAGAGGTAATTCATTCTGATTATAATAAAATGGTTCAGATGATTGATGATTTGGAATGCGATATTTTCAAAAATAAGAAGGGAATAGCTGAAATTTCCTAGTCATGCACTGTACTATGATTGACGGTGCAGTAGCTAATGTTTTAACAAACTCCAATTCTTCGAGCAGATGTTTTATATGTCATGCAAGCCCAACGGAAATGAACAATATTGAACAAAACAAAATGCCAAATCCAGATCATTATAAATTTGGGTTATCAACCCTCCATTGCTGGATTCGATTCTTTGAATTTTTACTGCACGTAGCCTACCGTCTGCCTTTTAAGAAATGGCAAGTCAGAATAGAAAATAAGGCTAAATTTATTGAAACTAAAACTCGTATACAAAAAGAATTCAAAGATAAAACAGGTTTGATAATTGACCAAGTCAAGCAAGGGTTTTTGGCACAACTAATGATGGAAAAACAGCTCGACGTTTTTTTGAAAATATTGACGTAGCCGCAAAAATTATTCGTCTGGATAAGTCTCTAATCCATAACTTTTCTCTGGTGTTTAGAGTCCTCTCCTGTGGAAAAGAAATAAAAACCCAAGAGCTTAGTGTTTTGTTTACCGAAACAAGAGAGTTATACCTAAAAAATAATGCTTGGTATAACATGCCAAGTTCTGTGCATAAAGTTTTAGTACATGGATGTTGATTTACCAATAGGTAATGATTTTTAAGCTATGTTTTGATTTATTTGTCTTAATCTGTACTTCCACGTTTTTTATCAGGTTCTTTATCAGAAGAAGCCTTAGAATGTCACATAAGAAAATATCGGCTTAATCATACACGAAAAACTAAACACCTTAACCCGGTGGGGCGTGATCTTCGATTTCGTTCTTATCTTCGTCTTCTATTCATCTTTAGCACCACCATCATCATCCCCAATACAACTAAAATTTTTCTTTTTATTCATCTTAAAATTTTTCTTCTCTTTCATCATCCATTTTCTAGAGTCATCTTCCATTTCATCTCCCTTCTGTTTTTCCTTTTTCTTTTACTTCCCCTTCTCCTTACATTCCATACCTTGGCAACAACAAATCATTCCTGCAATAGGTACGTAATAGGCTGATAGAACTTGCCTTTACAAGTGACGTTTTATTTAACAGCAATGGTTGTATGAAGTTTTGGCGACAGGAAAAAATTTAATTATTGCCTTTGAACTTGAGTCAGCTGCAAATGTGACTTCGAAATTATGTCATACAGACAAACATTTGAATTATGTAATAAACATGCATTTAATAGTGTACACAGACAACAAATTCAAAGATGACACGCATCATTCACATCGTATGAACGAATAAATTCTAAAAATATGGCAGCTGTCAAAAAGGCTTTTATTTCAATTTCATTGTTTTTATTCGGACATTTTATTTATATATGTGACAAGATTATCCTTTCGCTGTCATAATTTATTTCACATTTATATAAAAATTTCAAAATTCTCATACAAGCTGGTGTTAAAAGGTAATCTTATGTGACACATACGACAAAACTTTCGACGAAAAATTGTTAGGTTGTCAGAATTTTACTTTAAGTTTTCTGAGAATTTTTACCAATTTTTAACATAAGTGAGTTTATGTTAAAAGCTGTTACTTCATTGTCACAAAATGAGTTATTCCATATGGTTATAATTGAAAATTATAATAATTAAAGAATTGGTTGAGTTTTTAGTAGAAGTTTTTTTTCTATTGCAGTTCGCCCAAATGTTGATACATAATTTAAAAAAAACTTTTTTACAAAATTCTAGAATATTTTGAAGTAAACCTTTAAGAAATTGGAAACATTTCAATTTACTACAGCGTTTTTTATTTTTATTTGGTTTAATTTTTAAACTTAAATAAAAAAAAAAAAACAAGTGAGGACGGGACTGTCTTCGGCTGTGCCGAAGGCTTCATACCTTTCATGAATGGGGCTGAACAATACGGATTTAATTACCCGTTTGATATTATCATCAGATCCATTAGTTGCATTTAAAAGAAATAAAAAACAGAGAAACAAATATTCGAAGGGTTCTGATCTCAGCTTTAAAAAATATATTGTTGAAAGTGATGAAGCAGACAACGACATGGAATCTTCTGAAGACCCTGAAACTGATTGATTATAAAAAATAGTTCTGTTTTTATTTACATAGTCAACAGCGATTATGCTTTATTTTAAATACATATCAAAAGCAAAAAAGTTTTGTTTGTTTACAGAACGGGTAAAATATAAAAAAACCGACTTAATTTTTAAAATTACCGTAATGTATTAAATTACCCTAATGTAAAGTGCGACAAATTATAACTAAAAATTATATTTTTCTGAACATTTACAAACAGTTATATGCCACATTTCACTTTTATATAATAACGTGAAAAAAACCCGGTTTTCTTCAATCAGTTCTGGCGAGTACTTCGCTTTTTATAAACATATGTCTACGATGATTATGGCTTATTTTACGTTTTTATCAAATTGAAAAAAAAATTTGTTTTAAATTAATTGGTAACCGGGATTAAACAACAGATTTTTTGCCTGAAATTGGCGTGATATAGTCCTTTGAGGTGTGAAGTTTCGGCCCATTCTGACGACTCATTCTACTTATATCAACACATGTCCGCAATAACTATTTTCATACAAAAATGCGAGAAAAACTCGGTTTTCTCGAAATGAGTAATCGGTACAGAAAAACCGATTTCATTTTTGAAATTAGCGTGGCATATGAAGTTTCAGCATGTGAAGTTTCAGCCACTTCGGACCACTCCTTCTATTTTTGTCCATCTTTTGTATGGAGTCGCGGCACTGTGTGACGGTTAAATCTCATTAGAACTATCAGGTTCAGTACGCTGAGAGTTGGCATCACTCAACCGATGTGTACACATATTCAACACCGAATCGCTCCTAAAATTTTACTAAAAAAGTAAAAACAAATTATTAAACTCAGCTGTACTTGTACACAGGGTATTATAACTTTGATTGGATAACGGTTGGTTGTACAGGTATAAAGGAATCGAGATAGATATAGACTTCCATATATCAAAATCATCAGTATCGAAAAAAAATTTGATTGAGGCATGTCCGTCCGTCCGTCCGTCTGTCCATTAACACGATAACTTGAATAAATATTGAGATATCTTCACCAAATTTGGTACACGAGCTTATCTGGGCCCAGAATAGATTGGTATTGAAAATGAACGAAATCGGGTGATAACCACGCCCACTTTTTATATATATAACATTTTGGAAACACACAAAAAACCTGATTATTTAGTAAATAATACACCTAGAATGTTGAAATTTGACGTGTGGACTGATATTAAGGTAGGTAGGTAGGTACGTGAAACAGCTGCGACCCTGGTCGCCCAAGTAGCTATTTAAACCCGTTTTGATGCCATGTAACTCGTCTAAAAACCTAAGGAATGTTACGGTCAATGTATTACAACCAGCCTGAGTTGTTGATAAAATTAAGAATATTCGGGATTGCTATCACAGATAAGCCGCTGACGTCTTCTAGAAACGGGGTTCCTAGGAACCTTAGCCGGGCTATAGCTAGAGCCGGGCATTTACACATAAAGTGTTCTACTCTCTCCCTGGAATTTGTATCTTTGCACCTTCTGCAGTAGTCGTTATACGGAATGTCCATCTTTTCCGCATGCGTACCTACTGCCCAATGACCGGTGCAGACTGCTATCAGTTTGCGTGTGTTAGCACTGGATTTGTTCAGAATACTGCTCGTCCTCTTTCCATCATAGTTTGGCTAAATGGATTTTGATATTGCACAGGTGGTGATGTTATTCCACTTTGTTTGTGCTTTCTTGAAGTAGAAGCTTTGGATATTCCCCTTGGCTACTGCTAAGGGTATGCCTATTTCGACACTGGATATTTCCTCGTTCATCTCCGATGAGCACCTGCGTGCTAGCTCGTCGGCCTTCTCGTTACCCTCTATCCCCCTATGACCCGGGACCCAGATAATGCGTAGTTCTAGATTGGTGGATAACTGGGATATGAGTCGCTTACAAGCCCACACTAATTTTGAGTTAATGTGTGGCGAGGAAAGCGCTTTTATCGCTGCTTGGTTATCCGACAGATTGCAAACTTTACCAGCTACATTCAAGCCCTCCAGTGATTTGCAGGCTTGCCAAATCGCGAGGATTTCTGCTTGAAACACGCTGCAGTGCGATGGGAGTCTGGACGATGCAGACAAATCTAGGGACTCAGAGAAGACTCCGGCCCCCACTCCCGAGTCCATCTTGGAGCCGTCAGTGTAGATTTGGATGTCGTCGACCTTTATTCCCGGGTTTCTCTTCCACTCGTTCCTGCTTGGAATGGCGGTATTACAACCGTACTCAAACTTCAGTTTGCGAGGGTAGTAATCTGTCTCGGTACTATATGTACCATCCAGAAGTTTCTTTAGGATACTACTATGCCCTTGCTAAGTATCCTTCCAACACCCAGACTTCCTGAGTCTCAGTGCGGTTTGTGACGATGTACAAAGTATATGCAAGTCGATCGGAAGTAAGTGCAAAATGGGGTCTAAAGCAGCTGTGGGGCAAGTGCTTCCGGCCTCCATGGCACCAACGCACGCAGTGCGCTTGACTTTTTGCAGGCTGGTGAGATTTTAGCTCTTACTTAGAGCTTCCTACCAGACTATGGAACCATTGGTAAGCACCGGTCGCACCACCGCCTCGTACATCCAAAATACCATGCTTGGCTTGCGTCCCCGTTTCTTACCAATCATTGATTTGCAGGCATAGAAGGCGATGCAGGCCTTCCGTACCCGCTCTTCGATGCATACTTTCCAATTCAACGTGCAGTCAATTGTTAGTCCCAGATACTTGGTACTCGATGACAGGGTTAGTTGCTGGCCGTTTAAGAATGGTGGTCTGAAGGCAGGTGGCTTGTACTTACTCGTGAATAGAAACAGGTGCGTCTTGTCGGGATTCAACCTAAGGCCACATCCCTGTGCCCACCTGCTGAGTTTATCCAAGGCCCTTTCCATGATTTCACTCATTACGGAGGGGAAAGGACCAGAGACCACGATCGCCACGTCGTCGGCATACGCCACGATCTTAACCCCCCCTGCGATAAGTTTTCATAGGATTTCATTTACGGTGATCAATCAAAGCAGAGGTGAAAGCACCCACCCCCCTTGTGGTGTGCCTATGCATTCCTGCTTGCCAACACTAGCTACGCCTAGCTCTGCTGTTATTTTGCTGTTGCGAAGCAGGGTTGAAATCCAAAGCCGTAGTGGCTCTTCAACCCCTGCCCTACCGAGAGCAGCTTCAATTGCTTCGGTTCTGGCTGATATTAAGACTCTTGATAAAAATTTGAAAAAAAAAAATTTAAATGGACGTGGCCCTGCCCACTTGTCAATTTTACAAATATTGTTAATCATAAAACAAAAATTGTTAAACCGATCGTAACAAAATTCCGCAGAGAGGTTGCCTTTACTATAAGGAAGACTTTGAAGAAAAATTAACGAAATCGTTAAGGACCACGCCCACGATAAAAGATTTTTAAAAGGGTCGTGCACGAATAAGCTAAGCTATATCTTTGCAAAAAAGATCTTTATAACAACGGTATTTCATTTTCCAAGTGGATATATAACAATAAATAACAAAAAAAAATTCAAATTTAAAAAATGGGCGTGACACCGCCCCTTTTCTGACTAAGCAATTTCCTATGTTTCGGGAGCCATAACTCGAAGAAAATTTTGTTCAGAATAGAACCATATGTATATGTATTATTGAGCAGCCTTGTAACACTATTAAGCACACAAAACAAACAACAACAGCATTTCAAGTGCACAGCTGGGTATGTATTGTTAGGTTTCATCCGAACTTAAGACTTCCTTACTTGTTATCTTTAATATTGATAAAAAGATTGAAGGTATATTGATGCAATGCAACTCTGCTCTTCCTGTTGTCCTTCAGTGCACTCCATTCGACTGCCTTAATTTACTGCCTTTCACTATATTTCGCAACATTAGCCATCACTCCGTCGTAAATATCCTGAGCCAGATAAATAATTTTGCACGTAAATGTAACAACAACGATTTTAGCCCGATAAATTCAGATAGATGTTCAATTTAGGAGCCAGATAATTTGTTTATTTCGTGTTTTTAGTTTGACAACGCTGCCTTTTATAAACCTATTATAAACTTGCTTGGCCTCTATCGTATGATATGATGAAACACAATGGTGACATCTGCCTATCACAACTCATGTGTACAAAAATATCACGACCTCTGCTTCTCAAGTCTCCCAATAATCCAGAGCATTCCCGTGAGCATGGAGCGTGATACGGAGCTAGGAAACTCACTGGATGATGGCTTATATTTCCGTTGAAATATAAATAATAGGGGATTTGTAGCTTCCAACAAATGTACGGAAAACAAAATCGATTTAAATTATAGTCAAAAAACCAGGAGTAACTTAACAATAATTAAGCGCCAAACGTGTAACTTGTCAACTTCATGAACAACTTCAAATCTGGAGCTGTTTTCCAAGAGCGGATTTTCTGAACGATTTTTCTACATTCAATAATCGTTCCAAAGCGAAGATTAAGGAAAAGCATGGGCACGCGCCTTGATTGCAGAAGAATGTTGCATGTAACATCGGAGATACTAGGACGACGATGACTATCTCATCAGCCTCTGTCGATATTGTGCAAGCTTAGTTATTCTTCAGCACTAATGTAAACAATAAGGCCCAGGAAAGGTGCTGCTTCGACGAGATTGGTTTATAATGATAAAGTTTGATTTCAGGGATATTGAAGGGGTGAGTTATATAGTTCCATGAGGAACTTGGCCGCCAGTCAATGGAACAGGATTCACCAAGGGTAGGTAAGGTCTACAATTGGAGAAGTTATAAATTTCGATGGGAACCTCTTGAAAGTGTTGTGCTACACAACCTCTTTAACCCAGGGTCCTTTGCCGGATATGGATCAGTTACATTCCGGTAACAAGTACACTTAAGGTACCAGCCCGATCATCTGGGGAAACTTTAATATGACCACGTTCAATATTCTAGGTCAAGTCAACCCCCCCTCCGCCCCCGCGCGGCATATATGTATCTCTAGGAGATGTTTTCCTTCCAATTGGTAGGGTGCTGTTTGATGTAAGTTGTACCGTAATTTACCTACAAAGGATCTTCGGTATGGTGCGCTCAGCACACTACCTCTATACCAGGGTTGCCGCTAAAACAATAACATTTATATTCATGTCCCAGGGGGATTTTTTTTTGGAGACTCTTTTTCTTCAAAACTTTTGTGTTCAGCAAGAATATTTATTATTTATTTATGGCTACATATTCTCATCACTTCATTTATAAAAATTGAAATAGGTTTATCAAGCTATTATTATTGCAAATTCGTATGGCAATGGTGTTTTGAAAAATATTATACACCTTTACTGTTTGTTCTGTGTATTATATATTCAGTTAATTATACCGCTGTACAGGTATTCCATTATAAATAAACGTATTATACGCGATATATCTTCCGTAACAAAATAATCAATATTTGACCCGTTATCTTCTTCAGTATGCCATTCGCGTGGGCGAATCTTTGGTGTTAGATGCAATATTGGTACTTTCTGTTGTAGGAATGGTTCATGATCACCCTCAATATGATGAGAACGTATTGGATTAGTTTCAAAGTAGCGCCTTGGATTTGAGCAACCTAACATTTTGGAATTTGACAAGCGCCCTTGCAACGCAATAAAACGTGAAAACCATGCTTCAGTATTTGCAAAGAAACTATTCAATGTCGTATCGGCTGAACCAATCTTATCCAGTGTTACTAATATATCCAATTTATTTAAAGTACCATCCTTTGTCCAACGGTTAACTAAATTACGAGCCCCATAAAGGCCATTGGACTCCGCCACGATAGACTCTTTACCATCAAAGAAAATAAACATTAAACTGAGTTCTGTTTTACGAAACGGTTCAAGCGCTGCCTGTAAAACGTGCGCCATATTAAGTAGCATAGCGCATGGTACTGCGTGTATAGCGCCTACAAATATATTATATTTAAAATATTGACTATCATAATGGCAGGTTAGCACTAGAAACCGTTTCGCATCTGGATTAAGTTTTGCAATTATGTTATGAAATTGTACTTTTTTCAAAATAGGCACTGTCTCACGAAATGTATCATACTCAACAGACCATTCCATCTGATGTAAATTATCTCTGATGTACTCGCGTACTCGCGTATGCCCGCCTGTGCCAACCACACGTGTTATAAGCATATTTTTCACTGCATTACGTAAATGATCCACGTCTTTAAGTTTTCCATATTTTGAGAATTCTTTTTCAGGTAGCTCGTAAACAGGATGCTTCCTCTTTAAGTAAATATTTTAGTTAGGCAGTGTACTAATTTAAACGGTAATAGTCTAGAACAAGGGTCGACTGCTAGTACGGAAAATAAAAATTTTAAGTCGTCCAAAAGATATTAACGAAGAACCGAAAAACGACCCTAAGTGGTGGGATCCATAATGTTTTTGCGCAGAACACCTTTCTGCGTTGGCGGCCTTCGGCAGCGCTAATAAAAATTACCCTGTCCGGTTCACCAATGAGGTGGGATCAAAATTAAATGCGTGCAAAATCCGTTTGTACACAACATTTTTTTTAGTGCACAACATTACAAAACCACATGAAAATTTCCAGCTTCAGCTGCAAATGTCTCCGGACAGAGATACAATTTTTATTTTCCGCCTTTGGATTATTTTTGCCGAGATTAATATGCGTCTTTTAACACCTCTCTCGATATTAGCAGTCGACCCCTATTCTAGACTTTTACCAAAGTCTCATGCAACATATTTCATAAAGTAGCGTTCTTATTTCATTGATTATTACCTTACAGTCGAGTCCCACAGGATATTCAACACACAAATGCTGTTTAACACATACACTGATGATTAGTATGAAGAAGGTGATAAAATTTGAGCTGCTTGCCATATTAAAGCTAATGTTTCTTAAATAGTTTTAAGTACTTATGGCACAGTTTAAAATGGTTAACTAAACTTGCTTTTTTCTTTTATTATATCAAGGTAGATATTTGCCCCGCAGAAGCGACAAGTCGTTTGTCTAGACATTTTTTTAGTTTTCATTTTTATAACGTGTTTTTCTTCGTGTTATTCACATGCCTGTTTATTTTTTAGTATTCGTATGCATATTGCTTGTTTGATTTGGTGTGGTTTTTTATGTTGATAGCTACGTATGTTCTTCTTTAAAACCGCTCATAGAGTACCACGTATCCGCAATAATACTGTTTGCTTACTATATCAAATATTTTTGGTAATTAAAATTGTTCGTGCCTAGCATAGATTGGTGGCCGGTGCAGCAGAATCAAGAAAATTATGCTGCCATGAACCAATGAACAGATACCACATTAAACAAGTAAGGAAGTCTAAGTTCGGGTGAAACCGAACATTACATACCCAGCTGTACACTTGAAATACTGTTGTTGTTTGTTTTTTTTTTTTTTGTGCTTAATAGTGCTACAAGGCTGCGCAATAACAAATATATATATGGTTCTATTCTGAAATAATTTTTCTTCGAGTTATGGCTCCCGAAACATAGAAAATTGCTTAGTCATAAAAGGGCGGTGCCACGACCATTTTTTTAAATTAGAAGTTTTTCCTATTTATTGTTATAAATCCACTTTGGAAATGAAATACCATAGATATCTTTTTTGGAAATACATAGCTTAGCTTATACGTCCACGACCCTTTTAAAAATCTTTTATATAAAAGTGGGCGCGGTCCTTAAGCGATTTCGTTAATTTTGCTTCAAAGCATTCCTTATAGGCGGCCGCCGTGGTGTGATGGTAGCGTGCTCCGCCTACCACGCCGCATGCCCTGGGTTCACACCCCGGGCAAAGCAACATCAACATTTTAGAAATAAGGTTTTTCAATTAGAAGAAAATTTTTCTAAGCGGTGTCGCCCCTCGGCAGTGTTTGGCAAGCGCTCCGAGTGTATTTCTGCCATGGAAAGCTCTCAGTGAAAACTCATCTGCCTTGCAGATGCCGCTCGGAGTCGGCATAAAACATGTAGGTCCCGTCCGGCCAATTTGTAGGGAAAATTAAGAGGAGCACGACGCAAATTGGCAGAGAAGCTCGGCCTTAGATCTCTTCGGAGGTTATCGCGCCTTACATTTATTTTTTTTTTATTTATTCCTTATAGTAAAGTCAACCTCTCTGCCGAATTTTGTTACGATAGGTTTAACGATTTTTGATTTATGATTAATAATATATGTAAAATTGATTTTATCACAAGTAGGCGGTGCTGCGCGCATTTTAAACACATCTTTCAAATTTGTATCAAGAGCCTCAATATCAGTCCACACGTCAAATTTCAACATTCTAGGTATATTATTTACTAAATAATCAGTTTTTTTGTGTTTTCTAAAATGTTATATATATAAAAAGTGGGCGTGGTTATCAGCCGATTTCGCTCATTTTCAATACCAATCTATTATAGGTCCAGATAACCTCGCGTACCAAATTTGGTGAAGATATCTCAATATTTACTCAAGTTATCGTGTTAAAGGACAGACGGACGGACGGACGGACGGACATGGCTCAAGCAAATTTGTTTCGATACTGATGATTTTGATATATGGAAGTCTATATCTATCTCGTTTCTTTTATACCTGTACAACCAACCGTTATCCAATCAAAGTTATAATACACTGTGTACAAGTACAGCTTGGTATAAAAATGAGAGAGCAACAAAATCATAGTTAGCTGTGAAACAAATTTTCTCGGCGTGACGTCACGCTTTTGACAACATGTTTCATTGCTCATTTGTTTATGTTATGCTGTTACCAAACTGCTACAAGTGGAGAAAACAGTTAAATAGATAGAAATGATTTGATGACGAAATCTATATATAGCGCAGAGTATCGGTAAGTTATGCATAGCATTTTGAAATTGCAATCAATGTTGACCGTCCCGAGTATAAGAGGGTAGGTACACATCCATGCATGTGAAAAAGTCTATTAATAAGACATTTATCTGCACTTTCAAACATTCATTTCAGGGAACATTATTTATAAATCAAATATGCAACATAAAACCACTCGGCCAAGTTGTAAAATGAAAGCGTATGTATTCTTTATAAGCTCAGCTTCATTTGGCTCCAGCACTAACACCGGTTTTAATGTGGTTTTTTGTTGAAAAATTAAGGCGGGTTAGGGAGGCATAGAATATACCCACGGCAGGTATCCCTGTCGAAAGAGGCGGCTAAAACACCCAATTATTTCGACAGGTTGTGTAGCAGAATCTTTTCAAGTGGATGCCAGCGCAGTTTATAGCTTCTCCAACCCGATTGTCACTGAGAAAAAGTTTGCGTACAAAGGGACTTTGGACGGCTTTTATTTTGATCCCGCCACATTCGTGGACCGGCCAGGGTATTTTTTTATAAGTGTGGCCGAGGGCCGCCAACGCAGAGGGTCTTCTGCTCAAAAATACGATGGATCCCACCCCCGGTTTCGGAGTGACCCGGGGTCAATTTTCAGTTCTTCGTTAATATCCGATATAATTCGGATTATTAATACTAATGTCAAGACGCTGCGTTTGACACCTCTCCCGATATTTTTGGACGTGTATTATCACTCGACCCCTATTATGGACTATTACCCTTTTTCGATGCTTATTTTGTCGATATTTTGTCCGCGCCACTTATATCGAAATGTTGACAAAATTAGTTAATCATAGCACTGTTTTTTTGGCATTGGCGTCAGCTGTTCATCCTAAAATATGGATGGTAATTGGTGGGTGTTATTTATAAAAACCATACAAATTATACATAATACTTGCTATAATTCCTATATCTTGCTTGCTTGCAAAATCCACTTAGCTTACTATAAACAATTAACCAACGATTGTATCACAAAATCAACGTCAACAATTTGCTAACTTACTAAGTCGTCCAATTCGAAGCAAGCGCCAAGATTGTATAGTTTCGAGCGCTGGTGTAAACGAATCGCATCACCCAGCTGCTTCAGCCATTGATTATAAAAAGCCAAGTGTGAGCAAGGCACAAAGGCAACATTTTCATAGTCACTTATTTAGGTAAGAACATATTAAGGATTTGATATTAATTGGCTAATAAATTGCTAACGTTTCGTGTAAACCACAAACAATCAGAGAGTTTTTATTGGTTAAGAGCCATCACTTCTTTTACATTAGTATATTTAGCCTAAGCTGTCACCTTTTTTTAATCCTCTGCTGTACCTGCTTTATTTTGTGTCTCTTGGCTTATCAAAGTTTTAATTATATCTTATTTTCTTTCAAAATAATCCCGATACCAAAGTATATGCTCCATATTCTCTTTTCTTTTTATATACGGTTTTTGGACAGACCCACACATATTAATTCCATGCAATGACGTAAAGGTCCCCGTTCAGGGCACCAGCCTTCTAAGTGAATACACTCAAATCGGTCTACATGGCAAGCATGATACGGCCTCCAAATGAATACAGCATATTCTAGCTTAGACCGCACTAGGGTTGTAAATAGGAGGTTTAAAGTATAAGGGTCACTAAAATCCATACTGAAACGGCGAATGAACGCGAGTGTGGAATAAGAATTCGGAATGACATAATTAATCTGACTGTGAAATAGAAACTCAGCATCAAAGACTACACCAACATCTGATATTTTATCAACAACCCTCAGCGTAGAGTCCCCAATATGATAAGAAGCGAGAAGAACTTTTCGAGTTCTAGCAAAGGTATTACTAAAACATATACTTATATTTAAAAGCAGACGATTCTCTCTACACCAGTATTGGAGCTTGGAGGCTTGCGGCATAGTGGACTCAGATTGAGTCGTGATTGATGCAAAAATCTTCACATTATCAGCATTCAGTAAGAATTTAGAATACCTGAAACAATGTCGTATGCCATTAATAAAGTTAACAAATAAACGGGGTCCCAAAACGCTCAATTGGGTACACCAGAGGTGGCAGTAAACGACCGTGAAGAGATACTAACAAACACCACAACACAGCTACGATCTGTCAAGTAAGACCTCACCCAAGGTAGCATACTAGAATGTAAGCCCAATCCAGCAAGTTTGGATATTAGTAATGAATGGTTGACTTTGTCAAAAGCCTTCGAAAGATTGGTATCGATAATATCTACTTGTGCTCTCCTTTTAAATGAAGAAATACAGAATACAGAAAAGACTGCTAGATTAGTTACAGTCGATCTGACAGGCATAAAACCATGCTGATTAGGAGAAATCAAGATCTTTACTGCGAAGAATACTTTGTCCTTGACTACAATTTTAATCAATTTCGAGGCAGTGGAAAGTTTGGAAATGGGACGGTGGTTAAGCCCGGCTATGTATGTACTTCAATCAAAATATATTGCTTAGCTACGGTATGGCTATCACTAAGGCGTTATGCTATGACGTCAATAACATAATACATTGATTTCCATAAGGTTGATTGCATCAGCTGTTTTATACGGAGTTTGCCAGGGCCTTAAAGTACTAATTGTGCAATTTTCTTTGTATCTCATGTTCTATTCATTAAACTTTAAAGCTAAGAATAAAGTTTGCATTTGCTTATGTCACACTTTAATTGCATACAAAAAAAAATATTTTTATTATTAGTGATTTGGGCCAGAGTATAGGTTTTATTAATTTTTCCAAAAGGAGCTTTTCGGCCGATAAAAAAAAGACAAAAACTTTTGTTTTTTCTTATTCTCCTACGCGTTTCGATGTTTTTTATAACATCTTCATCAGGGAGTCTGGTTTATTCTAATAAAACATAAAACGAAAAAACAAACATTAAAAAGTTATTAATAACTAACATCAAGCAATAACATATTTTCCAACAGTTCACTGCAATTTTGGCTTTAGACGTAACATTTAACATAAAACGTTTACCTTTAACATAAAATGTTTCCTTTTTACATGTAACATTTATTAACAAAAACGTTCATTCAACAACATACATACATATACAAACTAGCACAATTAAAATTTTCGACTGCGTCCATTGCCTCGTCCATTGCATTTGATGGCAGTTGTGTATGCGCCGTTTATATTATTTACGTCTTCTTTGAAGTTTACCGTCTTCTCTATTTTTTGTTGTATGCGTAACCCTTCGAGTGTTAGTCGCGTCCTCTCTCTGCTCTCTATATCTAAAACCTTAACACTATCGAAGTCCGCTGTATGGCATTTGCTGGTTAGGTGCTCAGCAATAGCAGTAGTCGTTTTCATATTTTTCGCATCTGATTTGTGCTCACTAATTCGGATTCCCAATGATCTCTTCGTTGCACCAATATAAGCTTTTTCGCACACTTCTCCTTCCTTTCCGTTGCATTTTATTTCGTAGACAACATCGTGTTGTTGTTCCTTGTTAATTTTGCCTTTTGTTTGTGTAAATAGTTTATTTAGTGTTTGGTTTGGTTTATGTGCTAATGTTATGTTGTTGTTTCGCATAAAATTTTCCATTGATTTGTTGTCCGTTAGTCCTGGTATGTATGTTACACCCGTATATAGTCTATTATTGTTTTCATTATTCAAATTTGCATTGTTGGTTACATTGTTAGTGCTGATTGTTTTTGTTGTTGCCAGCCATGTGTCTATTAATTTATTAGGGTACGCATTTTTGTATAAAATATTTTTAATTTTTCGGTTGTTTTCAGTTATGAACTCCTAATCACTTAAATCGCGTACTTTCTTTATAAAGTTGATTGCCGTGTTTCTTTTTTGTATCCATGGTTGATTAGAATGATAGTTAATTATTTCCGACGATGCTACAGCTTTTGCATACCAATTCGTTTTTAACTTTTTATCCGATTTTATCATTTCCATATCTAGGAAGACCAATTTATTTTCTTTCTCTGTTTCTACCGTGAATTAGATTTTTAGGTGTTGTGCGTTAAAAGTTTTTAAAATTTCTTCCACGTCCTTTGTTTTAATTATTGCAAATATATCGTCTACATACTTATTTATGTATTTGATATATATGTCCCTGGATTTGAGCTCGGTGATGCTGTCGTCAAGTATTTTGTCTAGCACTATATCTGCTACTGTAGGTGATAGGGGGATTCCCATAGGCATTCCGTATACTTGTTGGTAGAATTTGCCATAGTATGTAAAATAATTGTTGTCCCTCAAGCAGAATTCGAGGCAAGTTTGAAACTGTTTATTTGATAAAGTAGTGTGTTCTTTTAGTTTTTCCCATTTTCTCATTATTGTTCGAATGGCTAATAGTATGGGAATGTTTGTGAAGAGGGAAACTACATCAAACGATATTAGAATTTCATCTTCCGCTATGTTAACTTCTTGGATGTTGTTGTTTAGTTGGAGAGAATTTTTGACATTGAAGAAGATGTTATAAAAAACATCGAAACGCGAAGGAGAATAAGAAAAAACAAAAGTTTTTGTCTTTTTATTTATCTGCCAAAAAGCTCCTTTTGGAAAAATTAAAAAATATTTTTTTTACATCGCATTTATTATAAACATTTATTTATAGATAACACAAAAAGAAATATCGTCATTTCGACTGCTGATTGAAATATTACCATAACTCAGCTACCATTCCACAGAAACCCTATCTTAGCATAAATTCTATATGTTTTGACGTGAGCTGCAGCGTTCATTAAAAAAAGAGTGCTGAAATTGGGCGTTCAGCCGAGTTAGGGTGATTTTCCATTCAGGAGTCGATTTTTAACAACACACTGCAATTATAAATCCATTGCTTGAATTAAAAATTCTTGAACATCCATACTATTTACATCCGTAAAAACACTCCGATATAAGCGGCCCGAACAACCCAGATTTTGTGATAACACCCCGCAAAGCTTTCCATCCACAACTCCCGGTCCCCCAAAATCTTCATAGCACGTATAAAATGTACCACGCGCAGCACAAATCTTTGTATTTGATATAGCGCTTATTACCACCTTACGCGTACATGTTGTCTTTGACAATGTAGTCAAGACAGTAGATTGGAGTATATTCGTAATTTTCCCATTTTTTAGATTAGCCCAACCTCATCCACTAATTCGCATATCCCTGCCCATTTTTGTTTGAGCTCCGCATGGTATTGTTTTTACTTTACGACTCAGGTTAAACAATCTATGCACTTTCAACGGAGCTATATCCATTTGTGCTGTTCGGGGATTATAATCACATGGATAAAATATATGCTCCACATCACGACTTTATTTACGTAAGCGTATATCACGTAAATTCGCTACACCCGCTACAACAGTAAAGTCGTCCACATTAAAATTTACCACGCAGTTCCCAGCTGTAGCCACCTGCATTGTGCATGATAACTAAGTGTGATATTTTCTGCATAGACGTCAAAATTCCGAAATGATTGGATCACCTGATTTGTAATTGACTATCCCTATTTCATTCTGCATCTCTTTCTATCACCCGCTGAAGGTATGCGCCGCCATATTGAACACCCTGTCAAAATGCTAAAAAGTAGCCATATTGAACATCCTGTCAGGCAGTTGACAGATAAGATATCACACTTAGTTATCATTCACAATGACCACCTGCTTCATACTCACCAACGAACCAACACAATGATTTCTGCCGGTATGGTGTATTGAGACTAAATAGGGGCTATCATATATTTTCCAAGAATGGCCACCTACAATGCGAAATTCCGAACACGTACAAGTTAAAAGGCAACTAAATATGACAAATAATAGCGCTAAGTAATTGCGGAAATTCATTTTTTATTACTATTTCCACCGCTTCTCATCATTACATAATATAAAACAAAGTCGCTTTTTCTGTCCCTATGTCCCTTTGAATGCTTAAATCTTTAAAAATACGCAACGGACTTTGATGCGGTTTTTTTAAATAGATAGAGTGATTGCAGAGGAAGGTTTATATGTATAATAACATCCATTAAATGGTGGATAAATACTGTTTTTTTTTTTTTTTTTTGAAGTTACCAAAGTAATGTCGTAAACAATTACATTTTTTCCGCTAAAGAAAGTGGTGTTAGTTACACTATTTATAACTCAAGAACGGACGAACGAATTGGCTGAAAATCGGTGGCGAAGGTAGCTTAGAACCAGGAGACGGACATAGGATATTTTTATCCCATTCTGGCTAGGGTCTTGAGATCAAAACGTGGACCTGTGTAATCCTGGGATGCGTTTGTACAATATGGGTATCAAATGGAAGCTGTTTATGAGTACTTTGATACGGGGTATTTTTCGTGCCCCTGGGTGAATAGGGTCTCGAGATATAGACGCCAAAACGTAGGCCCGTGTACGCCTAGACAGTATTTATACAATATGAATATCAAATTAAAACTGTTGATGAGTGCTTTAGTACAGGGTAGTTTTCATACATATTGGCGACTAGGGTCTTGAGATATAGGCCAAAACGTGGACCCGGATACCCCTAGAATGTGTGTAATGTGGCTATCAAATGAAAGCTGTTGCTGAAAGCTTTAAATTAATTTTCATTGTTGATATTAGAGAAAAATTTCAAAGTTTACAAACGGCGATGGTTACTAGGACATGTTTCCGAATTTCACTTCTTCATTAGCTAGCTTCTCAGGAGCTGAATATTAAACTCGAATCTCCAACATTCATACTTCTAACTGGCGTAAAGGCAGATGCTTTTAATCACTCAGCCATATGAATGGCGCGCTGCTCGCTTTGCAATTGGTCTCTAAGATCCAATTTTTCTCTAATATCAATAACAAAAACCATTGTATAAAGCAATATGAGCAAGTTTCGCTAATTAAATATGTAATTTTCATTGTGATATTCGATTTAGTCGCATCAGACTGGCAAAACTGATAAATATGCATGCGAAGCCGAAAAAAAGACATGATTAATAATACCCACATACCTATTTACATACGTCCTATTCGATTTGCCTGAAATTTGGTATATAAATTTGCCTATATTAGTATTGTCACGAATATTAGCAACACTAAGGGGTAATGTCATCTCTAAGCCGATGCTAAGCAGTAACTTGTATGCACATAACCAAATTAATCATTATGTCTACACATTCGTTCGTACACGCAGCGGAGAAGCAACGCACAACAACAAGCATATATCTGAGATACTCCTCAAAGTATGCAATAATTGTGCAAGTATTACTCACAAACACACGCGCATGAGCTGTGAGAAAAGCTATAAAAATTGTGCATCTGTAGTTATAGCTGAGAAATTTATAGCAGATAACCAACTAGTAGATTCTGGAAATGGAAGCGCCTAGAAGATGCGAACGAGAAACCATAGAGTATAAAAGGCAGCAACAGTAGAGGCGCGAGAATCAGTGTGATTTAAGCATTCCATCTGTCGAATAGTAGCAGTGTTATTTTTGAAAGTACTTTAATAAAGGCTATTTTGCATTATTGAATAGTGGTGTTATTTATTCAACATTTTAGTGATTGGAACGTTAGAAGAAGATTGCAAATAAGGGGAATTGCAGTAAAATCGTTACAATTGGTGTCAGAAGAGGAATTGTTGAATAAATTCCGAAGACTTCGAATACAACTTGGACAAGGCAAAGTGGAGTGAATTGAAGATCCAGCAGCTGAAAAAGGAGTTGGAGAGCCGTGAATTGAATACAAGCGGCATTAAAATCGAACTCTGAGCACGACTACGAGAGGCGATGGAAGAAGGAATTAACGTGGAAGAGTATGTCTTTCATCTCGATATCGACGAGGCAACAACAAAAATTTAAGAGAAAAACGAAACATCGCAGACTGTTACGAGCACAGACTTGAACACGATTTTGGCTGCAATATCTGCTCAAACATAGACAGTGTCATCTCAACTGGCAGAACAGAAGACATATATTGGAAATACAGGAGGCACGCATTTCAGAAATGTCGTCACAAATATCCACAAATATGTCATCACAACTAGAAGAGCAAAAGACATCCCAACTGGAATCACAGGAGACACGTATATCAGAAATGTCGTCAGAAATAACATCTAAAATTGAAGCATAAGGGGCACGTATATCAGAAATGTCGACACAAATTTCAGCACAGGTATCATCGCAGATCTCTGCACAACTGGAAGTGCGTATGGAAGAGAAACTAACGCAGTTTCAGGAAGAGTTCAGTGGTCGACAAGGTAAAATGGAGGACGAGATAGATGCTTTATAAGATCGTATTCAGGAGTTACAATTGAACCGTCCAATAACTTCAACGTCTAATCTGAAGGCAAAATCCCCAACGTTTGATGGTTCTGTGCATTTCCAGGTATTTAACCTCCAATTGGAGAAGACGTCGGCAGCGAACAACTGGAATGCCGAAGATAAAGTGGCTGCACTGTTCGTGGCTTTAAAAGGACCAGCTGCTGAGATCTTACAGACCATCCCAGAGTACGAACGTAACAGTTATGAAGCATTGATATCTGCTGTAGAACAACGGTACGGAAGCGAACACAGGAAACAGATCCACCAAATAGAATTGTAAAACCGCTACCAAAAAGCTAATGATACTTTGCAAGAGTATGATTCGGATGTTGAAAGGTTGGCACATTTGGCAAATGCGGACGCACCCGTGGAGTACACCGAGGGGGTAAAAATCCGGAGTTTTATAAATGGCATACGGGACATAGAAACGAAGCGAGCGACATATGCAAACCCAAAACCCACATTCGCAGAAACGGTGTCCCATGCACTGACTGAAGAAACAGCGTCACTTTTAAGTAAGCCCGCATACAAAGTCATCGCGTGGAAGTGGAAAGACCAGACTGGGTAGACACAATTTTGGAAGCACTAAAAGGAACGCAGCAGAAAAATGATGGTGCCGTCAAATGCTTTAAATGTGGAAAGCCAGGGCATATTGCACGTTATTGTATTACCAATCCTAACAGTTCCAGCAATGGGGGTGGCCGTAAACGCAGAGCTGAAGCAGATGAGCAAATATCCAAATACACTCAATCGTTAAACTATAGCGAGTCAGCCGCAAGGGGCGACAGCTGGCTCCCTCAATTGAATGCCTCAATCTCGAAAATTGGAAGAAGGTCAAGCAATCTTACTGTCATAGGACATGTGGGCGGAAAGGAAAGTTTACTGACTGTAGATACGGGTGCATCCCATTTCATCATTCGATCAGATTTAGTCAACAAGAAAATAATACCATTGCTTGGAGCAAGATTACGTACAGCCACGGGAGAGGACACTCAGGAGACTAGCATGTGGAGTAGCAATTGGGAACGCCACGGTACTATACAATTTTATAGTGGCAGAGATTGTTGATGAAATCATAATTGGAGTAGACTTCTTAATCGACCAAAGCATCAAGATCGATATGCAAAGCAAGACGATGCGATATAAGAACATGGATGTGCCAATTAATTTCGGCTACGAGAGAGGCTACAGCAGTAAGCGAGTGCTGGTGGAAGAGAGTCAGCAAATACCACCAAAATCCGAAGCAGTCATCTGGGCAAAGGTTGATGGAGATTGTGGGACAAACAAATTGTGGGTTTTCGAGGCAGCAAACAAATCAACACTGAACATGCTTGTAGGAAAAACCCTGGCTATGACAAAACAAGATAGACGTATTCCGGTAAGAGTACTCAATGAGTTCAAGTCACCACTCAAACTGACAAAAGGAGCTATATTGGGAAGATGCCAAGAGGCTCAAATAGTTATTAACTGTGAACAGCTCCAGGAATACGTTTCAACTAGCAAGACTGATCTTTCCAATGACATCACGGCATGGACGCAGGGGCTATATCAAGATTATCAGAGTAAGGCAAAGCAATAGCTCCTAAAGTACGCAAACATATTTGACCAGGATGGTTCCAAATCAGGCCGCACCAAAGTTATGAAACATCAAATTGACACTGGAGACGCGAGGCCGATACGTTAACTTCCTCGTAGTGTTCCACTGGCGAAGCGGGAAGTTGTGAGTCAAATCGTACAAGAAATGAGCGACAGCGGCGTCATCGAACCATCAGTTAGTCCATGGAGCTCACCGGTGGTACTTGTGAAGAAGAAGGGTGGGAAAATGAGGTTTTGCGTGGACTATCGCAAGTTGAACGATGTCACGAAAAAGGATAGCTACCCATTGCCGAGAATTGACGACACTCTGGACTCGCTCTCTGGTACGAAATGGTTTTCCACACTGGACTTGAAAAGCGGCTACTGGCAAGGTGAGGTAAAGGAGGAAGATAAAGAGAAAACAGCCTTCAGTGTCGGCGATGGTCTTTGGCAATTTACAGTGATGCCTTTTGGACTTTGTAATGCACCAGCTACTTTTGAGCGACTCGTGTACCAGGCACTGAAAGGACTACATCGGAAAACATGATTGGTGTATCTGGACGACATCATCGTATTGGGCAAGAACTTTGATGAACATCTTAAGAACTTGGAGGAAGTTTTCCAGAGAATAGCTGGCGCTGGTCTGAAACTAAGTCCCAAAAAGTGTTCGCTGTTTAAAAAGGAAGTAAATTATTTGGGTCACAAGGCAACGACAGAAGGTATCTGTACAGCGAATGAAAAGATAGAAGCACTAAAGGATTGGCCAAGACCACAGAAGTTGCATGAATTAAGAAGTCTCCTTGGGCTGTGCACATATTACCGCCATTTTCCAGCGTAGCCCATAGCCTCCATGAGCTTACAAGAAAAAATAAAGCTTTTGAATGGAAGAAAGAGCAAGAAGTGGCTTTCCAAACATTGAGGGAGCGTTTGTGCACTGCCCCAATGTTGGCATATCCGATTCCAGGAGCAACCTTTATTCTAGATACATATGCGAGTGGATATGCTATAGGAGGCGTTTTATCTCAACTGGTCGATGGACAGGAGAAGGTATTTGTATATTACAGCCGTTCGATTGGAAAACCAGAGATGAATTACTGTGTTACACGGAGAGAGCTGTTGGCATTGGTAGAGTGCATTAAACATTTTTACAAATACCTCTATGGTCAGCGATTCTGCGTCAGGACAGACCACGCAGCGTTGAAATGGCTTCTGCAGTTCCGTTATCCGGAAGGACAATTTGCACGGTGGATCGAGCGACTACAAAGCTATGACTTTTCCATTGAGCATCGAAAAGGTAGTACCCATGGAAATGCTGATGCAATGTCACGAAGACCATGTATTTTGGAATGCAACCACTGTTCAAAGGCCGAGGCTAAAGAAGACATTATAGATGTCCGGCTAATGACTATAACGTGTACGGATGAATGGGACAAGGAACAACTAAGAAAGTGTCAGCTAGAAGATACACATCTGTCACATGTTATGCAAGGGCTCGAACGAAACGAAAGACCAAGCAGAGAGGATATGTCAGCAGAGAGTCCCATTGCGAAGTCATATTGGACACAGTGGAACAGTTTAGAATTGATATCCGGTTGCTCGCATCGAGTATGGAAGAGTGAGGATGGTCAATGCAAGGAGAAACTGATATTTGTTCCCAGAAAGAGGATTCCTGACGTGCTCAGCGAGCTACATAATGGTCCAAGTGGAGGTCATCTTGGAATCACGAAGACGCTCGAGAAGATTAAGCAGAGATTCTATTGGGTTAGTTGCCGTCAGTCGGCCACCGAGTGGATTGCCAACTGCGAGGTTTGCAACAGAGCGAAAGGGCCCAAAACACGAAGTCATGGCCAGATGAAGCAGTATATTTCAGGTGCACCATTTGAACGGATTGCCATGGATGTCGCAGGTCCATTTCCTACTAACAACCGCGGAAACAAATACGTGCTGGTGGTTATGGATTATTTCAGTACATGGCCAGAGGTATACCCAATCCCACACCAAGAAGCTGAAACAGTAGCAGAAGAGGTTAAAAACGATTGGGTCGCAAGGTATGGTGTACCAATGGAGTTACATTGTGACCAAGGCAGGAATTTTGAATCAGCTGTGTTCCAAGAAATGTGCAAGAAGTTGGCCATTCGAAAAACACGGAAAACTGCATTGCATCCTCAGTCCGATGGTATGGTGGAACGTTTCAATATAACATTGGAGGAGCATTTAAGGAAAGTAGTAGACAAGTACCATAAGGAGTGGGATACACACATATCAATACTCTTGATGGCTAACCGATCGGCAGTGCATGAGACAACGGGCCAAACTCCTGCAAAGGTAATTTTCGGCAATGACCTTCGACTGCCAGCTGATTTGAAGTATGGGATAGATGCCGATGCGGAGAGAAATGTCAAGAAATCCACTGGTGTCTTGAAAGAAGAGCTGAGAGAGATATACGATCTGGTAAAGCAACGAGCAAAGATTATGAGTGACAAGATGAAAGGGAGGTACGATAAAGCCATTAATTCGGAAGGGTTTCAGGAAGGAGATTTGGTGCCACAACGAAAAAAAGGTTTCTCCCCGAAATTGCAGTGCAATTGGGAAGGCCCATACAAAGTTGTAAACGGATCAACGATGTAGTGTACCGCATACAAACCATTGGCAAACCACGAACCAATATGAAAGTGGTTCATTTGGAAAGGCTAGAACCGTTTAGATCGAGAGATTTGTCTGATCGGGACGATCAGAAAACCAACTAGTAAATTCTAGAAATGGAAGCGCCTAGAAGATGCAACGAGGAAATCAAACAGTATAAAAGGCAGCGACAGTAGAGGCGCAACAATCAGTTTGATTAAAGCATTCCATCTGTCGAGTAGTAGCAGTGTTATTTTTGAAAGTACTTTAATAAATGCCATTTTGCATCATTGAATAGTGGTGTTCTTTATTTAACAGTTTAGTGATTCGAACGTTAGAAGAGATTGCAAATAAGGGGAATTGCAGTAAAATCGTTACAGTATTTACGATCCTTTTTTTCGGGGAAGTAGACCAGAGACGGACTGGGACTGGGATTACGATTAGACCTGGGACTGAGACTCGGAGTGGGACTGTGACTGTAACAAAATATATACCACCCTGGTCCTGGTAATAAGGGTTGAAGCAGAATGAGAAGAACTTGTGAGAAGAGAAAAGAGGGAAGGAGACTGAGAAAGAGATAGAGTGAGACGAAGATAGAGATAGATGAAGCGAGAAAGACGGAAGGAGGAGTAAATAAATGGATTAAGAAAAAGTGAAGAGGGGGGAGGCAGAGTTAGACGGAAAAATGTTATTAAAATGTCTGCAGATGGACCAAATTTAGGGTCTGCTAGTTAAGCATAAAGTATCGAGTTCAATTTGGCGGGCGTTATTTATACATAATTGGGTCGTGTAAATAAAAAATTAGCAGAAACTTTTCCTTCTAGATTTTAGGAATTTTACCAATAAAAATACTACTACATTTAATTTAAAGCTATTTATACAATAGCTTGGCGGCCGCCGTGGTGTGATGGTAGCGTGCTCCGCTTACGACACCGAAGATACTGGGTTCACGCCCCGGGAAAAGCAATATGAAAATTTTAGACGCACGGTTTTTCAATCAGAAGGAAATTTTTTAAGCGGGGCGCTCTTTGGCAATCACTACGAGTGTATTTTTCCCATGAAAAGCTCTAATTGAAAACTCATCTGCCTTGCAGATGCCGTTCGGAGTCATAAAACGAGTAGTTTCCGTCCCACCAATTTGTATGAAAAATTAAAAAGGAGCACGACGCAAATTGGAAGAGAAGCTCGGCCTAAAATCTCGACTTTGAGTAAATTTTTTGTTTGAAGTGCCTAATTAAAATTTCCATGGCCTTAATGTTGAAAAATGCAAAATATTTATACAGCTTTTTAAAATGGGCGCTATTTATACATAGTTGGGTCTTCTAAATTCCAGGAATTGGAATTAAAGCAGTTTATAGAACGGAAATTTTTAATTTTTTTCCACTCAACCCATTTAACCTTGAGTAAATTTTTGTCTGGAAGTGCCTAACTTAATATCAATGCCCTTAATGATGAAAAATACAAAATATTTAAACAGCTTTTTAAAATGACATTCCTATAGAAATTTGTTATTATATTAGCTTAATATTTTTATGAAAAGAACAAAGGGCAAACCTAATTCGTGTTGTTTGTTTCCAAACTGCTATTATGTTCGCACTCGTTTAAAATTGAATAAAAGAAAAAATGAGCAGCGGACTGAGCGAATATTAGTAGCGTTCCATTGAGTCATCGAGCTCTGAATCAAGATCAAATCTCCTTAGAACGATCAGGTTCAGTATTCTGGGAGTTGGCAGCACTCAACCGATGTGTGCACATGATAGGTTTGCCTGTTATTTTCAACCTTTTTTCCAGAATCGCTCCATAAAATTTTATTAAAAAACTAAAACCAAATTATCAAACTCATAACTAGTATTATTAGTTCTTTAAAACATGCGGAAAATGGTATATATTTTCAATATAAAATTGTATGGAATTTTCCAGTTAAAAAATGATAAGAATGCTAATGGTTAACAAATGAAATGAGAAATGTCGCGAGAGTTACGAAAAGAAACGGTTTGTACAAATAACTATCGTCCAAAGGCTGATATAAAAAATTTTACTTCTGTTTTTGTTGTTGTTGTTTAAGCAGTTTTTCGCCCCATCCAATGGGTGCGACCGATCACAAATTGTCATCAATATCATCTAGCGGGAGTCCAAAGAAACTTGCTGTTTCAACAAGGGGGACCATAATGAGAGGGGTGTTAGAGGCATTGGTTCCACAATACAGTTAAAGGAATGGTTTGTGTCATGTGGGGACACATTACAAACAGGACATATGCTTCGTATGTCGTGGTTGATTCTGGATAAGTAAGAGTTTAACCTGTTACAGTATCCAGATCGAAGATGAGCTAGAGTGACTCGCGTTTCCCTAGGGAGAGTGCGTTCCTCTTCTGTTAGTTTTGGGTATTGTGCTTTGAGTACAGGATTCACCGGGCAATTTCCGACATAGAGGTCCGACGCCTGTTTGTGGAGTTCACTGAGGACCCGCTTGTGTTTTTCAGCTTCATACGGCTGTATTCTCAGGTGCCGTATTTCCACATAATGCTTATGGAGATGTCTCCTTAAGCCCCTAGGCGGGGTTGGCTCATTAATCAGATGTCTGTTGGGATGCCCAGGTTTCTGGGTATTCAACAGGAACTGTTTGGTTAGCATTTCATTTCTCTATCTAATTGGGAGTATTCTGCTTCATTATGTAGATGATGTTCTGGGGACATAAGAAGACAACCCGTGCCGGATTTGAGGGCGGTATTTGGGCAGGCCTGTAGCTTCTTCCAGTGAGTAGACTTTAGGCTTGGCGACCATATCGGGGCCGCGTAGCATGCAATTGGCCGGCCAGCAAAGCGGATGTCTTTAAAGGATTTGTATTCATGCCGCATTCCTTTTTTAAAGTTTATGAAAGTGTGTTTTTCGGTGACTATGAAATTGGCGGTACGCTCGGGCGAAATAAGTATTGGCAGGTGGTCGGATTCCAACGTTACCATCGGCTGCCAGTTGACGCAGTTTACGAGCCCTGTGCTCACGATTGATATACCTGGCGAACTGTGACAATTCCTACCATACGAATAGGGGCGTCTCCCTTTATTGTGCAGAACGTCGTTTCTTCGTTGTAGAAGGAAACCTTTTGGTTTTTCTTTTTAAGTTAACGAAACTGTAAAACGCCTTAAGGTTACAAAAAAATTTACTACTAATCCTACCAATATACTCTTTATAGCAACTACCTTCAAGGTGTTATATTTGTGACGTAAAATAGAGTAAACAGCATAGGCAATTCTTGTACCAGATAGTTTGTATCGCTTTAACGATCGTGTCTTTTGGTTTTTTAGACATTTTAATTCTTTAGTGCACCAAGCAGTTGTTAATGATGAAAACTACAAAATATTTATACAGCTTTTTAAAATGACATTTCTATAGAAATTTGTTATTATATTAGCTTAATATTTTTAATAAAAGAACAAAGCGAAAACCTTTTTCGTGTTGTTTGTTTCCAAACTGCTATTATGTTCGCACTCGTTTAAAATTGAATAAAAGGAAAAATGAGAAGCAGACTGAGCGAATATTAGTAGCGTTCCATTGAGTCATCGACCTCTGAATCACGACCAAATCTCATTGGAACTATCATGTTCAGTACGCTGAGAGTTGGCAGCACTCAACCGATGTGTACACATGATAGGTTTGCCTGTTATTTTCAACCTTTTTTCCCGAATCGCTCCTAAAATTTTACTAAAAAAGTAAAAACAAATTATCAAACTCAGCTGTACTTGTACACAGCGTATTATAACTTTGATTGGTTAACGGTTTGTTGTACAGGTATAAAAGAAAAGAGATAGACATAGACTTCCATATATCAAAATCATCATCATCATCAGTATTGAAAAAAAATGTGATTGAGCCATGTCCCTCCGTCCGTCTGTCCATTAACACGATACCTTGAGTAGATATTGAGATATCTTCAACAAATTTGGTACAAGAGCTTATCTGGACCCAGAATAGATTGGTATTGAAAAGTAGCGAAATCGGATGATAACCACGCCCACTTTTTATATATATAACATTTTGGAAAACACAAAAAACTGATTATTTAGTAAATAATACACCTAGAGTGTTGAAATTTGACGTGTGGACTGATATTAAGACACTTGATAAAAATTAAAAAAAAAATCTTATATGGGCGTGGCACCGCCCACTTGTGATAAAATCAATTTTGCAAATATTATTAATCATAAATCAAAAATCGTTAAACCTATCGTAATAAAATTCGGCAGAGAGGTTGCCTTTACTAAAATCAATGCTTTAAAGAAAAATTAATGGAATCGGTTAAGGACCACGCCCACTTTTATATAAAAGATTTTTAAAAGGGTCGTGGACGAATAATCCAAGCTATATCTTTGCAAAAAAGAGCTTTATATCAATGGTATTTCATTTCCCAAGTGGCTTTATAACAACAAATAGGAAAAACTTCAAATTTTAAAAAATGGGCGTGGCACCGCCCTTTTATGACTAAGTAATTTCCTATGTTTCGGGAGCCATAACCCGAAGAAAAATTTGTTCAGAATAGAACCATATGTATATGTATTATTGCGCAGCCTTGTAACACTATTAAGCACACAAAACAAACAACAACAACACTTCAAGTGTGCAGCTGGGTATGTATGTTATCTTTAATATTGATACAAATATTGAAGGTATATTGATGCAATGCAACTCTGCTCTTCCTGTTGTCCTTCAGTCCACTCCATTCGACTGTCTTAATTTACTGCCTTTCACTCTATTTCGAAACATTAACCATCATCCCGTCGCAAAGATCCTGAGCCAGATAAATAATTTTGCACGTAAATGCAACAACAACGATTTTAGTCAGATAAATTCAGATTGATGTCTGGTTCAATTTAGGAGCCAGATAATTTGTTTATTTCGTGTCTTTAGTTCGGCAAGGCTGCCTTTTATAAACCTACTTTTTCAAAAGGAGATGTCGCTGCTTGGCCTCTACGCTTCTCAAGTCTTCCAACGATCCTGAGCATTACCATGAGCATTGAGCGTGATACGGAGATAGAGAACTCACTGTATGATAGCTTATATTCCCGTTGAAATATAAATAATAGGGGATGTGTGGCTTCCAACAAACGTACGGAAAACAAAATCGATTTAAAACCAGGAGAAACTTAACAATAATTAAGCGCCACACGTGTAACTTGTTAACCTCATCAAAAACTTCAAATCTGGAGCTCTTTTACACGAGCAGATTTTCTGAACGATTTTTCTACATTCAATAAAATGCAGAAGAGCGGATTAACATAAACGCTTTGCGCGTTTCAAAGCAAGGATAACGGCAAAGCATAGGCACGCGCCTTGATTCCAGAAGGATGTTGCATGTAACATCGGAGATACTAAGACGACAATGACTATCTCATCAGCCTCTGTCGGTATCGTGCAAGCTTAGTTATTCTTCGTCAATAATGTAACCGATAAGGTCCAGGAAACGTGCCTTGAAAGGGTTGTGTTAAGGTTCCAGCCCAATCATCTGGGCAAACTGTAATATGCCCACGTTCAATATTCTAGGGAACCCCCCCCCCCCGGGAAATATGTATCCTTAGGAGATTGTTCCCTTCCAATTGGTAGGGTGCTGTTTGATGGAAGTTGCCCCTTCACTGGAACCTACAAAGGATATTCGTTATGGTACGCTCAGCACACTACCTCTATACCAGGGTTGCCGTTACAACAATTGCATTTATATACATGTCCCCAGGGAGATTTATTTTAGAAACTTTTTGTCTGTCGATCATGTTATAACACACCAGTTCATTAGAATTAACAACTGAATGACTTTCGTCACAACTTTTGTATGCAGTAAGAATATTTATTATTTCTTTATGGCTACATATTCTCGTCACTTCATTTATAAAAATTGAAATCGGTTTAACTTATTATTGCAAAGTTGTATGGTTATGACATTTGGAAAAATTGTATACGCCTTTACTGTGAGTTATGTTTATTATGCATTCATTTATTTATACCGCTGTTCAGGTATTCCATTATAAATAAACGTATTATACGCGATATATCTTCCGTAGCATCGTGATCAATATTTGACTCGACATCAACTTTTCTATGCCATACGCTTGGGACTCGCGGTGGTGTTACATGCAATATTGGTACTTTCCGTTTTAGGAATGGTAAATGATCACTCTGTTGATAATGAGAACGTATTGGGTTATTTCCAAAGTAGCGCTTTGGATTTATGCAACGATATAAAATTTTGGCATTTGACAAACGCTCTTCCAACGCTATAAAACGATTAAACCATTCATCAGTATTTTTAAAGAAACTATAAAATGTTGAATTGGGTGAACCAATCAAATCCAAATCTACTAATATATCCAATTTTTTTAAAGTACCATCCGCATGCCAACTATTAGCTAAATTACGAGCCCCATAAAGGCCATTGGACTCCGCCACGATAGACTCTTTACCATCAAAGAAAATAAACATTAAACTGAGTTCTGTTTTACGAAACGGTTCAAGCGCTGCCTGTAAAACGTGCGCCATATTAAGTAGCATAGCGCATGGTACTCCGTCTATAGCGCCCACAAATTTATCATATTTAAAATATTTGCTATCGTAGTGACAGGTTAGCACTAGAAACCGTTTCGCATCTGGATTAAGTTTTGCAATTATGTTATGAAATTGTACTTTTTTCAAAATAGGCACTGTCTTACGAAATGTATCATATTCAACAGACCATTGCATCTTACGTAAATTATCACTGATGTAATTGCGTACTTGCTTATGCCTTATTGTGCCAACAACACGTGGTATAAGTATTTTTTGCATTGCATTGTGTAAATGTTTCACGTCTGCAAGTTGTCCATATTTCAAGAATTCTTCTCTTGATAGCTCTATAACAGGATGCATTATCTTTAAGTAAATATTTTAGTTAGTCAGTGCCCTAATTTAAGCGGTAATATTCTAGAAAAGGGGTCGACTGCTAATACTAATAGAGAGAGGTGTCTAAAGACGCGTATTGCCCTCAACTACAATAATCCGAAGGCGGAAAATACAAATTTTAAGTCGTTGAAAAGATATTAACGAAATACCGATCAAAATTAAATGCATACAAAATCCCTTTGTACACAACATTTTTTTCAGTGCACAACATTACAACAACCACATGAAAATTTACAACTTCAGCTATCTCCGTACAGATAAAAAATTTTTATTTTCCGCCTTAGGATTATTATTTTCGAGATTAATACGCGTCTTTTAACATCTCTTTCGATACTAGCAGTCGACCCATGTTCTATACTTTTACCAAAGTCTCAATGCAGCATATTTCATTAAGTAGCGTTCTTATTTCATTGATTATTACCTGACAGCGTCCCACAGGATATTCAACACACAAATATTGTTTAACACATACACTGATGCTTAGTATGAAGAAGGTGATAAAATGTGAGCTGCTTGCCATATTGAAGCTTATTTTTCTTAAATAGTTTTAAGTACTTATATCACAGTTTAAAATGGTTAACTAAACTTGCCCTTGTCTTGTACCCTATCCAGATGTTTTCCCCACAGAAGCAACAAGTCGTTTGTCTAGACATTTTTTTATTTTTCATTTTTATAACGTGTTTTTCTTCGCGTTACTCACATGCCTGTTTATTATAAGCGTTTATTTACTTCCACTTGGCTGTTGTTTGTAATCAGATCTTGCAAGTTAAATTTGATACACTTCCCGGTGTCCGATTGAGCTGAAATTTTGCACACATGTATAACTTCGATGACAATACAATATTGCTTTGCGAGAATTCGATAAATTAGTCGATAACGGAGTAATCGGTAAAGATTTGTGTTCACAAGGGAATAAAAGCCCAAGTCCTTTGTTTAGAGGGATGGCGAATTACCTACAGCGGCTCAAGAACGAGGTAACTTCGCTTTGTTTGTGTATACAACGAACGTAGAAGTTAGGCTGTTATCGCTCAATGTTGCATACTTTTCTGCGCACTTGATTTTGTTTTACAGATTTAACCCACAGAGCAGAGATCTGCAATCAGTAGTTGTAAAATGAACGCGACATAAGCAAAGTCACAATAAAATATGATTTTAAGTTAGTTAGCACTGCTTGACACAATTTTATATGTGCTCTCTGTCAAAAATGCTTCAACTAACTAAGTCACATTTTATTTCGATTATGAATATGCCCCAATATATTCGCATCATGGTATAAAAAAGCGTGTACTCATACTCCGTCAGGGTTATTTAAACGTAGCGATTCTTATCAGTAATTTGGTCGAGAGTCTTTTTCGATAGTCTTTTCATAGCGTTGAACGTGAAAGATCTGACAATCGAAGATGCTGATATCCGAAGTGGAGCCACTTTTGGCAAACATATACGATATGTTTTCTCGAAAATCTGTATATTCATATGTATGTATGTATGTACTTAACGTTTTGTTGTTGCAAGAACACGTGAGCATGTGTATGCACATATATTCAAATTCATTTGAATGAGTCGAAGAAAGCATGGGGCGCATTTCAAAAGCACAACTGCTGGCGAAGTTGATTAGTGATAATTTCTTGGAACGCACAGTTGTAACTTTACGACAAATTAGTCAGCATAAAAATTTTCCGCTCTATTCACTCAAAGTTTTTACCGATTGGTTGTTGACAGTTGGCTCAACGTATCGTTTCAAAAGCACAATTTCTTTCACTCAGCTGATAACTGATTATTAGCAAAACTAATTAATTGATGGAAAAAAAACAGTGATCAGATTGGTGTTAATAATATAATGCATTCAGACATTAACAAAAGAGGAGGTCTTCCAAAAGAACTAGAAATATTTGTTGGTGCTAAAGTTATGTTGAGATCTAACGTTGACGTTGCTAAGGGACTTGTAAATGGAGCAATAGGTCACGTCACTGAAATTATATGGCCATATTACAGACGTCCTCAACTATACCATAACGATATACCATCGGTTTGCGTAGACTAAAAAAAGATGGCGTTCACATAATACAGCCTAAATCAGTTCAATTTCCTTCCTTAAAGAATAATGCTCCCGATTGTCTTGTCGTGGGCTTTAACTGTGCACAAAATGCAGGTAACTACTGTAGATCATGCTGTTATTTATCTAGGCTGCAAAATATTTGCTGCTGGTCAAGCTTATGTGGCTTTAAGCCGAGTTAGGTCTTTAGCAGGTCTTCGAATCGAAGAACTTGACTGTTCAAAGTTGACTTCGAAGAAACCTTGTAATGTTGATGCATTAAAAGAAATGGATAGGATGAAAAGCGTTACAAATAACTAAGTAAAGATTACATAACTAATTTAAAGAATATTTTACCTTACTAAAAATTAAAAAAAATTGATATTTAAATTAAATTTAAGAAAAAAGCTTTTTGTTAATAAAACGATCTAAAAGGTAAAAAATAAAATTAAAGAAAAAAAAATTTTTTTTAAATAAGCTGTTATTATTGGTTAATAAAATTAACTAAAAAGTAAGAAATAAATTGACAGTAAACGGCCGTGAACAGATACTATCAACCACAACAACACAGCTACGATCTGCCAAGTAAGACCTCAACCAATTTGGTATATAATTATGGGATTCTTTTCATTTTTCGAAATTTTCGATATCGAAAAATCGGGTGGTCATAGTCGCATTTCGCCCATTTTTAATACCAAGATAAAGTGAGATCAGATAAGTACGTGAACTAAGAACTAGTAAAGATATATCGATTTTTGGTCAAGTTGTCGTGTTAGCCGGCGAGGGGAAGGACGGACGGTCGACTGTGTATAAAAACTGGGCGTGGCTTCAACCGATTTCGCCCGTTTTCACAGAAAAAAGTTATCGTCATAGTTGCTATGCCCTTACCAAATTTTGCAAGGATTGGTAAATTTTTTCTAGACAATTTAAACGAAAAAGGGCGGAGCCACGCTCATTTTGAAATTTTCTTTCGTTTTTGTATTTTGTTGCACCATATCATTACTGGAGTTGAATTTTGACGTAATTTATTTATACATACTGTAAAAATATTCAATTTTTTGTTAAAATTTGACTTAAAAAATTTTTTTTAAGTGCGCGTGTTCGTCATCCGATTATGCAAATTTTTTTTATAGAAAACATATAGTAATAGGAGTAACGTTTCTGCCAAATTTCATCATGATATCTTCAACGACTGCCAAATTAAAGCTTGCAAAACTTTTAAATTACCTTCTTTTAAAAGTGGACGGTGCCACGCCCATTGTCCAAACTTTTGCTAATTTTCTATTCTACGTTATAAGTTCAACTCACCTACCAAGTTTCATCGCTGTATCCGTCTTTGGTAATGAATTATCGCATTTTTTCGGTTTTTCGAAATTTTCGATATCGAAAAAGTGCGCGTGGTTATAGGCCGATATCGTTCATTTTAAATAGCGATCTGAGATGAGTGCCCAGAAATCTACATACCAAATTTCATCAAGATACCTCAAAATTTACTCAAGTTATCGTGTTAACGGGCGGACGGACGGACGGACATGGCTAAATGAATTTCTTTTTTCGCCCAGATCATTTTGATATGAGGAAGTCTATATCTATCTCGATTAATTTATGCCGTTACGGGGTACCGTTATGCGAACAAAATTAATATACTCTGTGAGCTCTGTTCAGCTGAGTATAAAAATGTAGAAAAATTAAGTAAGGAAGTCTAAGTTCAGGTGAAACCGAAGATTACATACCCGACTGTACACTTGAAATACTGTTGTTGTTTGTTTTGTGTGCTTAATAGTGCTACAAGGCTGCGCAATATTACATATACATATGGTTCTATTCTGAACTAATTTCTATTCGAGTTATGGCTCCCGAAACATAGGAAATTACTTAGTCATAAAAGGGCGGTGTCACGCCCATTTTTTTAAATTTGAAGAATTTCCTATTTGTTGTTATAAATCCACTTGGGAAATGAAATACCATTCATATAAAGCTCTTTTTTGCAAAGATATAGCTTAGTTGATTCGTCCACGACCCTTTTAAAAATCTTTTATATAAAAGTGGGCGTGGTCCTTAACGGATTTCGTAAATTTTTCTTCAAAACTTTCCTTATAGTAAGGCAACCTCTCTGCCCAATTTTTTTACGATAGGTTTAAGGATTTTTGATTTATGATTAATAATATTTGTATAATTGATTTTATCACAAGTGGGCGGTGCCACCCCTGTTTAAAATTTTTTTTTTTCAAATTTTTATCAAGAGCCTCAATATCAGTCCACGCGTCAAATTTCAACATTCTAGGTGTATTATTTACTAAATAATCAGGTTTTTTGTGTTTTCCATAATGTTATATATATATATATAAATTGGGCGTGGTTATCATCCGATTTCGCTCATTTTCAATACCAATATATTCTGGATCCAGGTAAGGTCGCGTACCAAATTTTGTGAAGATATCTCAATATTTACTCAAGTTATCATGTTAACGGACAGACGGACGGACGGGCATGGCTCAATCAAATTTTTTTTTTTAATACTGATGATGATGATGATTTTGATATATGGAAGTCTATATCTTTCTCGATTCCTTTATACCTGTACAACCAATCGTTATCCAAGTTATCCAATCAAAGTTATAATACCCTATGTACAAGTACAGCTGGGTATAAAAATACTACTATATTTAAGTTAAAGCTATTTATACAATAGCTTGGCGGCCGCCGTGGTGTGATGGCAGCGTGCTCCGCCTACCGCACTGAAGATCCTGGGTTCACGTTCCGAGCAAAGCAACATCAAAATTTTAGAAACATGTTTTTAAATTTTAAAAAAAATTTCTAAGTGGAGTCGCCCCTCCGCAGCGTTTGGCAAGCACTCCGAGTGTATTTCTGCCATAAAATGCTCTCAGTGAAAACTTATCTGCCTTGCAGATACCGTTCGGAGCCGGCATAAAAGGTGTAGGTCTAGTCCCGTCAATTTGTAGGAAAAATTAAAAAGGAGCACGTTGCAATTTGGAAGAGAATCTCGGCCTAAAATCTCTTCGGAGGTTATCGCGCCTTAGATTTTTTTTTTTATTTATACAAAATAAACTTTTTTTACTCGGCTTTGAGTAAATTTTTGGTTTGAAGTGCCTAATTAAAACTTCAATGCCCTTAATGATGAAAAATATAAAATATTTAAACAGCTTTTTAAACGACATGTCTATAGAAATTTGTTCTTATATTAGCTTTATATTTCTATGAAAAGAACAAAGCGTAAACTTAATTAGTGTTGTTTGTTTCCAAACTGCTATTGTGTTCGTACGCGTTTATACCTGCGTAAAAGCAAACACGGGCAGCACACTGAGCGAATATTAGTAGCGTTCCATTGAGTCATCGAGCTTTGAATCACGATCAAATCTCTTTAGAACTGTCAGGTTCAGTACTCTCAGATCGGCAGCACTGAAGGGAAAGAGGGAAAGCCTAACCGGTAGAGTTTGTGTAAGAGTAAAGCATGGGAGACTTTATCAAACACCTTACAAAAATCTGTATAAGTAACATCAATTTCGTAGTTAGATTTGGAGCTTTGGATACAAGGGTCGTGAACTCAAGAAGGTTAGAGACTGTTGACTTTCCCTTATAAAAACCGTGCTGTGATAAGTCAATAATCGAAGATACACTGAACGCTAGTTGCTTTGTGACAATCGCTTCGAACAGCTCGGGAATGGCGTTGAGTTTAGCTATTCCTCTGTAATTTGTGATACAAGATCTGCTGCCACTCTTATAGAGAGGAATTATAAATGACTCTTTCTACTGCATAGGAAACATCGCTTGCTTCAGCGAGGCATTAAACAAACAAGCTAGAGGTCGATTTAGGTATTGTGTACACATTTTCAGCACAACTGACGGAATTTGATCAGGTCCAGCAGAGTAAGATATTTTCAGATTATCCAGATGCCAAAGATAATCCTCAGCACTAATAAAAGGAAATAATGCCCAATTCTGTGATGAATTCGAATAGTTAGATTTATAAAAATCTACAAATATATTAGCAATTATGGCATTATCGTTCGAATATGATCGTTAAGCTTCATTGTAGAAGGAAACCCTTTAGTCTTTCTTTTTGAGTTAATCTTAGGGTCATAAAAAATTTTACTACTGACCCTACTAATATTCACTTTATAGCAACTGCCGTCAAGGTGTTATATTTGTGACGTAAAATAGAGTAAACAGCATAGGCAATTCTTGTACCAGATAGTTTGTATCGCTTGAACGATCGTGTCTTTTGGTTTTTTAGACATTTTAATTCTTTAGTGCACCAAGCAGTTGTTAATGATGAAAAATACAAAATATTTATACAGCTTTTTAAAATGACATTTCTATAGAAATTTGTTATTATATTAGCTTAATATTTTTAATAAAAGACTAAAGCGAAAACCTTTTTCGTGTTGTTTGTTTCCAAACTGCTATTATGTTCGCACTCGTTTAAAATTGAATAAAAGGAAAAATGAGAAGCAGACTGAGCGAAAATTAGTAGCGTTCCATTGAGTCATCGACCTCTGAATCACGACCAAATCTCATTCGAACTATCACGTTCAGTACGCTGAGAGTTGGCAGCACTCAACCGATGTGTACACATGATAGATTTGCCTGTTATTTTCAACCTTTTTCCCCGAATCGCTCCATAAAATTTTACTAAAAAAGTAAAAACAAATTATCAAACTCATAACTAGTATTATTAGTTCTTTAAAACATGCCGAAAATGGGATATATTTTCAATATAAAATTGTAAGGCATTTTGCACTTAAAAAAAACTAAAGTGCTAATAGTTAACAAAGGGGTCGGCAGTTAAAACACGTCCACAAATGTCGGTAGAGTTAAGAAAAGAAACGTTTTGAACTAAATAACTATCGTCCCAAGGCTGATATTAAAAATTTTACTTCTGTGAGGAGCTTGGGCAAAGCCCAATTGCACATTTTGTTGTGCTTGTTGCATTTTTCAAATAAAAAATGTATAGTTTTTTTTATCATGATTGAAAATGAATATAATGTAATTATCTTCTGGCTTTAATAATTTGGTATCAAACTCAAAGCTAAAATGTATGGGTTGTAGAATGGAAAAAGTATGTTAAATATCGAATGCCCTTGTGTATATGTCTGTAAGTGCTACCAAGTATTTAGCAAATGGCTACAAGTAACGAATTACGTCTCTTATTATATTTATCCTCTTTGGTATCGTTACATACGATCATTGATTGCCAACCATACGAAAGCAAGTTATGTGACAAGCCAGTCCTATAGGATAAATAATTTATTTGGAATTGATATTGCTTTTTAGGACAAAACATAGATTGTATGCTCTTTTAACATTGCAGTACAATTGCAAATGTAGAACTGCTTAATCTTAATCTTTCACGAATGTGGTCATGCCAATTATGTCTCGTAAAGAATACGAAACTTTTTTTTTGTGTAACTTTGTTCCTTCATAAACAAATTTAAAAGCAGAAAATATTCCAAACACCTTTTCATACTTGACCTTATATCAAGCGATATATTGAGTTTTGAAAGAAATTAATTAATTATTTATTTATTTATTCATATTATAGTCTAGGACAATTAGAACCTCCTTACAGACTATTTACAAATGTGTATTAAATAAGAAATATTAAATAATCAAATTACTTCATTCAATAGCATTTTAAACCTAAATTTATTTAATGAAAAATCAATCTCTTTTGAATACAGCAAATCAAGCTCCCTCATTGCCCGCGAACAGATACTATTAAACACAGCAAAACAGCTTCGATCTGCCAAGTAAGACCTCACCCAAGAAAATATACTAGAATGTAAGCCCAAGCCAGTAAGTTCGGGTATTAGTAATTAATGGTTGACTTTGTCAAAAGCATTCGAAAAATCGGTATAGATAGTGTCTGCTTGTGCTCTCCTATTAAATGAAGAAATAAAAAATTCACAAATTGCTGCTAGACTAGTTACAGTCGATCTGTCAGGCATAAATCCATGCTGATTACGAGAAATCAAGATCTTTACAGCGAAGAATATTTTGTTCTTGACTACAATTACAAACAATTTCGAGAGAGTTGAAAGTTTGGAAATGGGACGGTAGTTAGCCTAGGCCAATTTATGTATGTGTTTCAACCACAAACATATTGCTTAGCTATGGTATGGCTATCATTAAGGCATTATGCTATGGCGCCAATAACATAATACATTGATTTCTATAAGGTTGATTGCATCAGCTGTTTTATACGGAGTTTGGCAGGGCCTTAAAGTACTAATTGTGCAATTTTCTTCTTACCTCATGTTCTATTCATTAAAGAGGGAACTTTAAAGCTAAGAAAAAAGTTTGATCTCAAAGAAATATCGCCATTTCGACTGCTGATTGAAATATTACCATAACTCAGCTACCGTTCCGAAAATCCTCTATCATAGCATAAATTCTATATGTTTTGACGTGAACTGCAGCGTTTATGAAAAAAGAGTTCTGAAGTGGGGTGTTCAGCCGATTAGGGTGGTTTTCCACTCAGGAATCGACTTATAACAACACCCTGCAATTCTAAAGCCATTGCTTGAGTTAAAAATTCTTGAACATCCATTCTAGTTACATCTGTAAAAACACTCGCATATAAGCGGCCCGAACAACCCAGATTTTGTGATAACACGACAAACAGTTCTCCATCCACAACTCCTGGTCATTTAAAATCTTCATAGCACGCATCAGATGTACCACGCGCAGCACAAATCACTGTGTCTGTTATAGATCTTAGTGCCACCTTACGCGCACATGTGGTCTTTGACAATATAGTCCAGACAGTAGACGGTGGAGTATTAACATATGACTTTCGTCACAACTTTTGTATGCAGTAAGAATATTTATTATTTATTTATGGCTACATATTCTCATCACTTCATTTATAAAAATTGAAATAGGTTTATCAAGCTGTTATTATTGCAAAGTCGTATGGTAATGACACTTGGAAAAATTGTATACACCTTTACTGTGAGTTCTGTTTATTATGCATTCATTTATTTATACCGCTGTGCAGGTATTCCATTATAAATAAACGTATTATACGCGATATATCGTCCGTAGCATCGTGATCAATTATTGACCCGTTATCTTCTTTAGTATGCCATACGGGTGGGTGAATCTTTGGTGTTAGATGCAATATTGGTACGTTCTGTTGTAGGAATGGCATATGATCACGCTTAAAATCACGAGAACGTATTAGTTCAGTTTCAAAATAGCGCCTTGGATTTGTGCAACCTAACTTATTGGCATCTGACCAACGCTCTTCCAATGCTATAAAACGTGAAAACCATGCTTCAGTATTTGCAAAGGAACTCTTAAATGTCGTACCGGCTGAACCAATCATATCCAGTGCTACTAATATATCCAATTTATTTAAAGTACCATCCTCTCGCCAAAGGTTAGCTAAATGACAAGCCCCGTAAGGGAAATTGTCCACGTTTCGGTTCTCTGGAGGCTCTCTTCCATCAAAGAAAATAAACATTAAACTGAGTTCTGTTTTACGAAACGGCTCAAGCGCTGCCTGTAAAACGCGCGCCATATTAAGTAGCATAGCGCATGGTACTGCGTCTAAAGCGCCTAATAATGTATTAGATTTAGAATATTGGCTATCATAGTGGCAGGTTAGCACTAGAAACCGTTTTGCTTTTGGATTAAGTTTTGCAATTACGTTATGAAAATGTACATTGCTCAAAATATGCACTGTCGCATAAAATGCATCATACTGAACAGACCATCCCATCTGATGTAAACTACCACTGATGTAGTTGCGTACTCGCGTATGCCCGCTTGTGCCAGCCACACGTGGTATAAGTATATTTTCCACTGCTTTACGTAAATGTTCCACGTCTTTAAGTTTTCCATATTTTAAGAACTCTTCTCTAGATAGCTCTTTAACAGGATGCATTATCTTTAAGTAAATATTTTAGTTAGTCAGTGCCCTAATTTAAACGGTAATAGTCTAGAAAAGGGGTCGACTGCTAATACGCGTCAAAAAATATTGAGAGAGGTGTCGAAAGACGCGTATTTACCTCGACAACAATAATCCGAAGGCGACTGCTAATACGGAAAATACAAATTTTAATTCGTTGAAAAGATATTAACGAAATACCGAAAAATTACCCCGGGGTGGGATCCATGGTAATTTTGAGCAGAACATCTTTCTGCGTTGGCGGCCTTCGGCCGCGCTTATAAAAAATTACCCTGTTCAGCCCACCAATGGGGTGGGATCAAAATTAAATGCGTACAAAATCCCTTTGAACACAACATTTTTTTCAGTGCACAACATTACAACAACCACATGAAAATTTACAACTTCAGCTATCTCCGGATAGATAAAAAATTTTTATTTTCCGCCTAAGGATTATTATTTTCGAGATTAATACGCGTCTTTTAACACCTCTTTCGATATTAGCAGTCGACCCATGTTCTACACTTTTACCAAAGTCTCAATGCAGCATATTTCATTAAGTAGCGTTCTTATTTCATTGATTATTACCTTACAGTCGAGTCCCACAGGATATTCAACACACAAATGCTGTTTAACACATACACTGATGCTTACTACGAAGAAGGTGATAAAATTTGAGCTGCCTGCCATATTGAAGCTTATTTTTCTTAAATAGTTTTAAGTACTTATATCACAGTTTAAAATGGTTAACTAAACTTGCCCTTGTCTTGTACTCTATCCAGATGTTTTCCCCACAGAAGCAACAAGTCGTTTGTCTAGAAATTTTTTTATTTTTCATTTTTATAACATGTTTTTCTTCGTGTTACTCACATGCCTGTTTATTTTTTAGTATTGGTATGCATATTGCTTGATTGCTTGTTATGGTTTTTTATGTTGATAGCTACATATGTTTTTCTTTAAAACCGCTCATAGAGTACCACGTATCCGCAATGATACTGTTTACTTAATATATCAAATATTTTTGGTAATTAAAATTGTACGTGGCTAACATAGATTGGTGGCCGGTGCAGCAGAATCAAGAAAATTATTCTGTTAGCAGTGGAGAAAACAATTAAAGGGTCTGGCAAAGTTGACATAGTCATAACGCCATTGTCATAACCATATTTTTTACTTATCCATACCAATTGGCATCTATTATTGGTGCCTTAGCCTAAAAATCGCGAAATTTTCATAAATATGATGAAAACGTAACAAATTACAAACATATTCCAAAAATACAAAGTGTCTTAGTCAAAACGTATCCAAAACAATTAAAACAAGTAAGGACGGGACTGTCTTCGGCTGTGCCGAAGACTACATACCTTTCATGAATGGGGCTGAACAATAATCTTATCCCGTTCGTCATCTCCAAATAATCGGATGTATAAGATAAGAAATATATAGTGAACAGATGTACATACCTAAACGATTTTTAAGATAAATATAAAATAAACAAGTAAGGAAGGCTAAGTTCGGGTGTAACTGAACATTAGATACTCAGCTGAGAGCTTTGGAGACAAAATAAGGGAAAATCACCATTTAGCAAAATGAACCTAGGATAACCCTGGAATGTGTTTGTATGACATGTGTGTCAAATTAAAGGTGTTAATGATTATTTAAAACGTAGTGGGCCTTAGTTCTATAGGTGGTTATCAAATTAAAAGTATTAATGAGGGCTTTAAAAGGGAGTAGCGCTTAGTTATATATGTGAAGGCGTTTTCGAGATATCGAGCAAAATGTGGACCAGGGTGACCCAGAACATCTTCTGTCGGGTACCGCTAATTTATTTATATATGTCATACCACGAACAGTATTCCTGCCAAGATTCCAAGGGCTTTTGATTTCGCCCTGCAGAACTTTTTCATTTTCTTCTACTTAATATGGTAGGTGTCACAGCCATTTTACAAAGTTTTTTCTAAAGTTATATTTTGCGTCAAAAAACCAATCCAATTACCATGTTTCATCTCTTTTTTCATATTTGGTACAGAATTATGGCATTTTTTTTCATTTTTCGTAATTTTCGATATCGGAAAAGTGGGCGTGGTCATAGTCGGATTTCAGCCATATTTTACACCAAGACTTCAGATAAGTACGTGAACTAAGTTTAGTTAAGATATATCGTTTTTTGCGCAAGTTATCATGTTAACGGCCGAGCGGAAGGACCGACGGTCGACTGTGTATAAAAATTGGGCGTGGCTGCAACCGATTTCACCCATTTTCACAGAAAACAGTTATCGTTATTATCAAATTTTACAAGGATTGGTAAATTTTTGTTCGACTTATGACATTAAAAGTATTCTAGACAAATTAAATTAAAAAGGGCGGAGTTACGCCCATTTTGAAATTTTCTTTTATCTGTGTGTTTTGTTGCACCATATCATTACTGGAGTCGAATGTTTACATAATTTACTTTTATACTGTAAAGATATTAAATTTTTTGTTAAAATTTGACTAAAAAAAAATTTTTTTTTAAGTGGGCGTGTTCGTCATCCGATTTCGCTAATTATAAGCTTTCATTTACTTTCACTTTTATTGTCTGTAATGGAATCTTGCAAGTTAAATTTGATACACTTCCCGGTGTCCGATTGAGCTGAAATTTTGCACACATGTATAACTCCGATGACAATGCAATATTACTTTGTTAGAATTCGATAAATTAATCGATAACACAGTTATCGGTAAAGATTTGTATTTACTTTGTCATAACAGCCTAAGTCCCATACAAACACGCCGGTACCTATCCGTGGATTGTGATATTTGGACGTGGTGAATCACGTGACACGCGTGGTGAATCTCATCGCTTGCGAAAAGCGGAGACACAACCCTCTGTTGTATTTCTGTGTATAACCAACATAGCTGAATTTTTAAGGCTGTTTAAGCCTGTAATCTTTTGTGTAATTTATTTTGCCTTTGGAAAAATTACCTATTTGAAAAAAGCTGGCTGAAAAATATTGGCATAACAGCTTAAGTTAAATCAAGAATGGAAAATCTTTGGAAAATTTGAGCAGATGTGGCAATTTCGCGCGTCCGTTGAACGAAATATTGACAATCTGCTGATCATCGCTAAGAAATTAGCGACATTCCATCAACTAAGCAGCACTTTAGCAATACTACTGTTATTATTTGGCCGCTCAAACACACAAATATTAATTGTGCATTAAATCTAAAATATACAAATACACCATAATAATTTACACGGCCAAAGCCATAATAATTCACACGGGTCATCAATTCTTTCTCTGATTCAAAATCTGAACTACCAGCGCTACCGTCAACAGCTCAGTGTCATCACTGCCAGTAGCGCCAATAACACCAAACTCGTGCCTGACACACAAAAGTCGTTTCACTCAATAGCGCAAGTAAAATGTACTACGCACTCACTACTAAGAAGCGTCAAAAATTCGCTTGGAGTAATTTCGTCAATGAGCTACCATTGAGCTGGCACCGCATTGGCGCTGGCGCCATGCAATTTACATCACTAAAATTGGCCGAATGCCCAGGCTCATGACTTCAATACTTATATTTACAATGCTTTAAACTTTAAATACACCTCTGAAGTTGCTGCGCATAAAATGTGTACTAATAAATTCCAATACGCATTATACGCAGATGTAACTGATATATGTGTTTTTGTTTCACCCCCTATACTTATATTTAAAGCTTTTATAAGAACAAGCTTCTATTACTTGTTAATAAAACGAACTAAAAAGTAAAAAATAAAATTAAAGAAAAAAAAACTTTTTTAAAAATAAGCTTTTATTATTTTGGTTAATAAAATTAACTAAAAAGTAAACAATAAATTGACTCTAAAGAAATATAACACTTTATAAGTTCATTGTAAGCTTAAACGATAATTAGGCTTTTTCGTCTGCGACAAAAAAATTCTATATTGTACATAATTATATATTTTTAACATTAAAGCTTTACACCTAAATTACTAAATCTTACAGTTTATATCACAGTCCTAATTGTTCTAATAAAAGCGTGTTACATTGCGATAGCAAGAAAATGAGATCCTAAATGTTCTTAATTATACCATCAAAATTTAACACGTTTTTTATTAGAACAATTAGGACTGTGATATAAACTGTAAGATTTAATAATTTAGGTGTAAAGTTTTAATGTTAAAAATATATAATTATGTACAATATAGAATTTTTTTGTCGCAGACGAAAAAGCCTAATTATCGTTTAAGCTTACAATGAACTTATAAAGTGTTATATTTCTTTAGAGTCAATTTATTGTTTACTTTTTAGTTAATTTTATTAACCAAAATAATAAAAGCTTATTTTTAAAAAAGTTTTTTTTTCTTTAATTTTATTTTTATTTGGCACACATATAGTAACAGGAGTAACGTGCCTACCAAATTTCATCACGACTGCCAAATTACAGCTTGCAAAACTTTTAAAAGTGGGCGGTGCCACGCCCATTGTCCATCGCTTTATCCGTCTTTGGTAATGAATTTTCGCACTTTTTCGGTTTTTCGAAATATTCGATATCGAAAAAGTGGGCGTGGTTGTAGTCCGATTTCGTTCATTTTAAATGGCGATCTGAGATGAGCGCCCATGGACCTACATACCAAATTTCATCAAGATACCTCCAAATTTACTCAAGTTATCGTGTTTAGAGACGGACAGACGGACGGACATGGCTAAATGAATTTTTTTTTCACCCAGATCATTTTGATATATAGAAGTCTATATCTATCTCGATTAGTTTATGCCGTTACGGATTACCTTTATGCGAACAAAGTTAATATACTCTGTGAGCTCTGCTCAGCTGAGTATAAAAATGGCAAAAAACCCCCTTATCTGAACGATCGGTTGTATGGGATATATACTATATATAGCTCCGATCAAAGTGATTTTTTCAGGAAATCTTTTATGATATATTAGAATAAATATCACCAAGTTTAATGTTTTTATATTGGAAATTAAGGGAGAAAATGCCAAAAATCTTTCTACCTGAACGATCGGTTGTATGGGATATATACTATATATAGCTCCGACCAAAGTGATTTTTTTAGGATATCTTCAACGATATGATAGAATATATATCACCGAGTTTCACGTTTATACTTTCTAAATTGAGGCAGGAATGACCAAAATCGTCTTATCTGAACGATCGGTTGTATGGGAGATATATGTTATAGTGGTTCGATCCTACCGGATCCGACAAATGTCTAATATAATACCAAAATACATTCTTGTGCCAAATTTCATTGAATTATCTCAAAATTTGAGGAACTAGTTTGCGTTGAAACAGACAGACGGACGGACAGACGGACGGACGGACAGACGGACATGGCTATATCAACTCAGTTCGTCACCCTGATCAATTCGGTATACTTAATGGTGAGTCTATCTTCTATATTTCTCAACGTTACAAACATCGGACCAAAGTTAATATACCATTTAATGTTCATGAATACCTTTCAAAAAGTTAATAAATTCACCAATTCAAATATTTTTAGGTTATGGATATGGCGAAAAACCAAAAACCAATTGGTTGGCTATGGTATGGTTATTGCTAGGGCGTTATGGTATGGCACCATTGACCAATTACATTGATTTCCATAAGATTTATTGGATCAGCTGTTTTATATAGGCTTTAAGCCGCTGACAAAGTTGACGTATATATATCCCACTATAGGCCATTTGCCTATTACCGGGGAAATATTGTTTATAAATCATATATGCACCATAAAACCTCCCAGCAGCTTCTGGAATCAATCAATCTGCAATCTGTTTTAAGCTCAAATTTGTAAAATGAAAGGTTATATATACTTAGTAAGCTCAGCTCCATTTGGCTCCAGCACTAGCAACGGTTTCAATCTGGTTTTTTTGTTGAAATAATAAGGCGGGTTAGGGAGGCATAGAATATACCTACGGCAATTATACCTGTCGCAAGAAGGGACTAAAACACCCAATTATTTCGACAGGTTGTGTAACAGAACCATTTTCAAGGGGATGCCAGCGCAGTTTATAGCTTCTCCAACCGGATAGTCAACCTCACCTACCCGTGGCGATTCCTGTTTTTTAGCAGCCTAGGCTCTGGCTATATCGTTATAGCTCAGATGAAGTCCGATAGCTTTTAAGCGCAATTTAACTCTTTTTAGGGTAAAAGTCTAGAACAGTAAGAACAATAATCCGAAGGCGGAAAATTATATCTCTGTCCGGGGGTTTTTGCAGTTGAAATTGGCATTTTTCATGTAGTTGTTTATTTAAAAGCGACGATTTTCTCTACCGCAGCCTTGGAGCTTGGAGTCTTGGAGCATAGTGGACTCAGATTGAGTCGTGATTGATGGAAGAATCTTCACATTATCAGCATACACAAAGAATTTAGCATACCTGAAACAAGGACGTAAGTCATTGATAAAGATGACAAGTAATGGGGGTCCCAAAACACTCCATTGGTGTACACAAGAGGTGGCAGTAAACGGCCGTGAACAGATGCTATCAACCACAACCACACAGCTACGATCTGCCAAGTAAGACCTCACCCAAGAAAATATACTAGAATGTAAGCCCAAGCCAGTAAGTTTGGATATTAGTAAGTAATGGTTGACTTTGTCAAAAGCCTCAAAAAACTCGGTATAGATAGTATCTACTTGTGCACTCCTTTTAAATGAAGAAATACAGAATTCAGAAAATACTGCTAGACTAGTTACCGCTGATCTCTGAAAATTATAACCATGCTAATTAGGAGAAATCAAGACCTTTACTGCGAAGAATATTTTGTTCTTGACTAAAATTTCAAACAATTTCGAGACAGTGGAAAGTTTGGAAATTGGGAAGGTAGTTCGGCTAGGCTCAGCTATGTATGTACTTCAATCAAAAACATATTGCTTAGGTGCGGTATGACTATCACTAAGGCGTTGTGCTATGGCGTCACTAACAGGAGTTTGCCAGGGCCTTAAAGTACTTATTGCGCAATTTGCTTTTTATCTCATATTCTATTCATTAAAGAGGGAACTTTAAAGCTAAGAATAAAGTTTGATCTCACAACCTAAGGCATTTGCATATGCTACAATTTCATTACATACAATAAAAAAATTTTTTTTTACATCGCATTTATTAAAAACATTTATTTATAGATAACACAAAAAGAAATATCGTCATTTCGACTGCTGATTGAAATATTACCATAACTCAGCTACCGTTCCGAAAAAGCTCTATCTTAGCATAAATTCTATATGTTTTAATGTGAACTGCAGCGCTCGTAAAAAAAAGAGTTCTGAATTGGGCGTTCAGCCGAGTTAGGGCGATTTTCCACTCAGGAGTCGATTTATAACAACACCCTGCAATTATAAAGCCATTGCTTGAATTAAAAATTCTTGAACATCCATACTAGTTACATCTGTAAAAACACTCGGATATAAGCGGCCCGAACAACCCAGATTTTGTGATAACACCCCGCAAAGCTTTCCATCCACAACTCCCGGTCCCCCAAAATCTCCATAGCACGCATCAGATTTACCACGCGCAGCACAAATCATTGTATCTGTTATAGCTCTGTGTGCCGCCTTATAATGACGCGCACATGTGGTCTCTAACAATGTAGCCAAGATAGTAGATTGGAGTATATTCGTAGTGTTCCCATTTTTTGGATTTGTCCAACCCCATCCACTAATTCGCATATCCCTGCCCGCTGTTATTGGAGCTCCGCAAAATGGTATTGTTTTTACTGTACGACTCCGCTTAAACAATTTACTCACTTTCATCACGGCTATATCCATTTGCGCTGTACGGGCATTATACTCACATGGGTAAAATATACGCTCCACATCGCGAGTTTGTCCACGTAAGCGTATATGACGTAAATTCGCTACACCAGCTACAACAGTGAAGTCGTCCACATAAAAATTTACCACGCAGTTCGCAGCTGTAACCACCTGCTGCATACTCACCAACGAACCAACACAATGATATCTGCCGGTATGGTGTATCGAAACTAAATAGGGGCTATCCTGTATATTCCAAGGATGGCCACCTACAATGCGAAATTCCGAACGCGTACAAGTTAAAAGGCAACTAAATATGACAAATAATAGCGCTAAGTAATTGCGAAAATTCATTTTTTTATGACTATTTCAACCTCTTTTAAGTATAAAGTACATTGAGATCAAGTTTGCGGGCGCTATTTATACATAATTGAGCCGTGTAAATAAAATGTTAGCAAAAACATTTTCTTCTAGATTTTAGAAATTTGAACAATAAAAATACTACTACGTTTAAATTAAAGCTATTTATGCAATAGCTTGGCGGCCGCCGTGTGTGTGATGGTAGCGTGCTCCGCCTATCACACTGAAGATCCTGGGTTCACGCCCCGGGCAAAGCAACATCAAAATTTTAGAAACAAGGTTTTTAAATTAGAAGAAATTTTTTTTTAGCGTGGTTGCCCCTCGGCAGTGTTTGGCAAGCACTCCGAGTGTATTTCTGCCATGAAAAGCTCTCAGTGAAAACTCATCTGCCTTGCAGATGCCGTTCGGAGTTGGCATAAAAAGGGAGCACGACGCAAATTGGAAGAGAAGCTCGGCCCAAAATCTCGACCTTCAGTAAATTTTTGGTTTGTAATTAAAATTTCAATGCCCTTAATTATACAGCTTTTTAATATTGCATTTCTATAGAAATTTGTTATTATGTTAGCTTTATATTTGTATGAAAAGAACAAAGCGTAAACTTAATTCTTGTTGTTTGTTTCCAAACTGCTATTGTGTTCGTACGCGCTTAAACCTGCGTAAAAGGAAAAATTAGCATCGGACTGAGCGAATATTAGTAGCGTTCCATTGAGTTATCGAGCTCTGAATCAAGATCAAATCTCATTAGAACGATCAGGATCAGAGGTCTCTTAACTTAGTCCACCCTTTCCAACCCAATCAAAAAACGAGATCGTACTAAATTGCGCAATATTTAATGCTAATTTAGTACGGGTTAGTTAAATTTATTACATATGTTTTTTTTTTTTTAATAGGGCAATTGGCTTGTTTGTAGGAACAAGACAAAATAATACACGATTCCCACATTCATGTTACTATCCTCATTTAATGTAGTTTTTCCATTATAAATTATAACATTCGGTCAAGACTTCTTGCATTATCCTAAAATCAGAAGAAATATATGTACATATGATATATACCTTCAGTTAAATCTTCAGAGTACAAATCAAATTTAAATTTTAGTTGAATCCTTGTCCACTTTTTTCTGACTCAGTGCATAGTTCTGTGAATTAGCAATTTGTCTTAGAAGTTTAACATTCATAGGATCTGACAAATGTTTAAAAAAAAAACATGGCACGTCAATTTCGCAAAATTAAGTTGCACGATCATAATGTGCGTCATGTTTTCCACATCGAAACGATTCCATTCGTCCATCCATTTCAAAATTAGTAATGGAAACACTTGCTCACAATTAGCGTTATGAGCTGGAATGGAAAAAAGTACCTGAACGATTTTCAAAATTTAGGAAAACGAGCCACGTTTGGATTCGCAGGTTTTTTCTCGTCTTACATCGAATTTAGTAAAATCCAGGACTTTCCGGAAACATCCAGGGCGAGGGACATTTCATCATCAGTCCTGACATATCTCGTGTTTCCGGGACGCATGGTCACCCTTTGTATATGGCCATATATAATTCCTTTATCATCTGGACGTCTGATAAACTTTTTCTCATCACAACCCCTAAAGTATATAAAATAAACACGCCGAAAAATCTTATAAGCAAGAATAAGCTTTTAGGATAAAATTTTAAGAAAAATCACCGAAATCCTGAAAAATATTAATTAGCCGCACACTCTAATAAAAAGTCTAGTTTATCACAAAATAATGTAAATAAAAAACAAACAAAATAAATAAAACAATACTAAAGGAAAAAGAGACGAAACAATACTTTAGCGTAACATACATACCTAAGGTTACGGAGAACTTCAGCAAAACGCTAACCAACAACAAACACAAAATTGCACTTGCCTAGTGATAGAACGTGTACTGAGTGAGTAGTATCAATACTTTTCCAAAAAATACTCGAGTATTCCGACTCGATGCTTTTTTCCAAGTACTGAGTAACGTATCGATACCGTACCTCGATACTTTTCCCCGATACTTTACCAAAGACCAAAGAGACCAAAGGCACTTTTCCATTTTTAAGATCAGAAAAGTTCAGTCCGTTAACACCATAACTTAAGCATAAACTGAGATCGTCGACGATGCGATAAACGCTCTGCACTTAGCTTAAACCGACTTTATGTAAATGGTGGTATGGGAGACAATTTCTGCATGTGGTGGTAAAAGAAAAGTATGTGTTTATTGTCTAGAAACGACTCCAACAAAATTACGAAAAGCTGCTAACTCCAAAAAATTTCAATACATTTTAAATTGTCATTCAATAGAGCTTTTTCATTCTACTGTGAAATTTTGGTGGTTGGAGTTATCAACTTTTACAGCCTCGTCGACGAACATAATCCGAAAGTTTTGCAAGTCGTAAATCAAATTCCGTTGCAATTTGGCAGAAATATGGTCCTTGATATTATACACATATAGATTCGATCAAAATCAAATATGGACCACGCCTACTTTAAAAAAGGCTAACAGTTTTAATCCTAACAAAATACTACCAGTAGAGATACGGTAGAGCAAAGTAGAAAAGTTTAAAAAAGAAAATCGTCCTGATCCCATTCTATTTAGTTAATCTCTCATAAAACGTTTAATGCTATAAAAACTACTTGACTTGATTTACCCCCGCGGAGTTTAGACCGAGTTTCTCATCCAATTTGTGTCGTTCTATTTTTAATTTCCCCTACAAATTGAGAGGATGAGACCTACATATTGCATGCCTATTCCGAACGGCATCTGCAGGGCAGATGAATTTTCACTGGAATGCTTTTCGTGGGAAAATTACGCTCGGAGTGCTTGCAAAACCACTGTCGAGTGGCAATCCCGTTTAGAAAAACTTTTTTCTAACAAAAATTTTTTTTTAGTTTTATTGTTTGGGAAAAATTTTAAACAACTCGACATTAGGACGGACAAGGCGACTGCCGTTTCGATTATACCTTGTAAATCTTTTCAAAGCGTCTTCTTCCGTGATTGAGATTTGAAAAAAGATGCTTAACTTTTGGTAAAAGCTTCGAAGTACTCACTTGGATCGAGTATACTCGATACCTTTTACAGAGTATAAGCACTGGCATGGATATATTGATCCGATTATTTTATATGAGTACCGATATAGATACTTTTTTAAAAGTTCAATCACTACACTTGCTTGCAAGGCCAAGCAGCGCCATCTATTTTTGGAAAAAAGTAGGTTTATTAAAGGCAGCGTTGCCGAACTAAAGATAAGAAACTAACATATTATCTTGCTCACAAATGGAAGCAGACTTCTATCTGGATTTATCTGGCTCAAATCGTTATTGTTGCATTTACATGCAAAATTATTTATCTGGCTCAGGATTTATGCGACGGAATGATGGCTAGTGATACCACTATGGAATGGTACCGAAAATAGTTCAAGTTTTAGTAAAATTGTTTATAAAGTGTTCTAAGTAAGCAATGTATTTCATCTTTGGTGGAACCAATACTATTCCTATTTAATTTGTCCCTCAGATCAAGAAACTATTTGGATGAGTGGAAAGTTACATCGGTAATTCCAGTTTTAAAATCGGGAAGTAAAAATTATGCATCGAACAATGGACCAATTTCTAAAATAGCTAATACTGCCAAATTCGAAAAAGATCATTAGCTCAAAGCTAGAATTGCTATCAAACCATAAATATCGCTGTCCCAACATGGTTTTATACCAGGTCGATCTACAGTTACTAATCCAGCTGTTTTTTCCAATTACTGCATCTCAGCGTTTGCAGATAGTCTGCAAGTCGATTCCATCTATACGGATCTATCCAAAACATTTGATAGAGTATCACATACCTTATTAATTCACAAACTAGAGTTATTTGGATTTCACTCATCATTTTTAGCCTGGGTGAAATCATACCTAACGAACAGAGTTAACTTTTTGGTTGTTGATGGTGTAAAATCATTCTCATATAGAGCAACTTCTGGGGTTCCTCAAGGAAGTATTCTTGGTCCTCTATTTTTGTAATTTTCATTAATGATTGTTCAAAGTGCTTTACGGAGTGTGAACATCTGCTTTATGCCGATGACTTAAAGATATTCCAAAACATAACAATTTTCTCTGATTTTGAAACATTAGAGATTGAATTAAAAAATTTTCAAGAATGGTGCCTTCGTAATAAACTATCCATTAATATTGATAAATGTTGTTCGGTTACCTTCTGTAAAATTAGGTCACCACTTCAGACTTCGTATTCTATTTCTGATACTGTTCTTAGATCCAGTAATAAAATCAAAGACCCTGGTGTTGTATTTGACTCAAATTTAACATTTACTGAAGATTTGAATTATGTTATACCTAAGGCGTATTCCTCGTTAGGGTTTATTCGGAAGTACATACTAATAGAATGGAAAGAGTTCAAAAAAAGTTTTTAAAATTCGTCTTGTCCGGTATTAGGTTTGATTTACCTGTTCCATCTTACGTTTCTCGTTGCAAATTGATTAATTTGCATACTCTTGCCAGTAGAAGACTGATTTCTGGTTTAGTAGTTCTTCGTGATGTCTTAAATGGAGCTATAGACTGTCCATATTTATTACATTGCATAAGACTTAATGTTCCAACACGATGTCTGCGTCATAATGATTTATTTGCAATTGACCTTTGCAAAACAAAGTATGCTTAGAATGAACCTATTATCAGAATATTAGCTGAGTTTAACTTGCCTTGTAGAGAAATAAATTTAGATATATTTGCTTATCGTAATGAATTCAAACAAATACTTTGTTTGTACTATTCATAAACTTTTTAATTATTAATTCTTAGTCTGTAAGGTCTGTAAACCATGGACTTAAATAAATAAATAAATAAATAAAAGTCCGCGGGTTCGAATCGAGCTCAAGGCTTAACAATAATTTTTTATCATTATTATTGTTATGATAAATTTTTTCTTAATTGAAAAAATTTTTAAATTAGAATAGAAGAAAGAAAAAATGAAACGTTGCCGATGAAGGAATTTAGCAGTTCCCGAAATGGATCTATACAACGAGCTTTATTTAATTTAAAAATTTTTTCAATTAAGAATAAATTTATCATAACAATAATAATGATAAAAAATAATTGTTAGGCCTTGAGCTCGATTCGAACCCGCGATCATAAATTTTTTCTTAATTGAAAAAATTATTAAATTAGAATAAACTGGCAAGAACCAGAATAGAAGTAGAATTAATGAAGACAAACAAAAAAACCGCTGTGATGGGTGAATGGTTATAGCAGCGGCGCCTAAACGTTGCCGATGAAGGAATTTAGCAGTTTCCGAAATGGTTCTATACAACGAGCTTTGGCAGTTGTCTAAATTTTTTCTTTCTTCTATTCTAATTTAATAATTTTTTCTTGATAATAATGATAAAATGATTATTGTTAGGCCTTGAGTTCGATTCGAACCCGCGATCTTGCAAATCAGTAGGCCGATATAACAACAAAAAATTAAATAAAAGTCCAATTATGTGAGTGTTTCTATATAAATCGTGCTATAAGATAGAATTAATCAAGGTGTTTTGTGATATTTGTTTGTATGTAATACTGTGATTACTAATGTTTAAATGTTACGCACTTATGGCGTAGCGAAACGTTGGGTTGGAATGATGAAATAAGTCAAAAGAACCCAAGTAAGCCTTAGTAAATGTATGTAATTACTTCGGGCTGAGATCGTATAACTAACTGTATATCGCTCATTTGCTGCAACGTCATCATAACTCAAAAAACATGAATTTTAAGTTAATAACATATAAACGTACCCAATATCATGAACTATGTTGTATAAAAAAATCTTCGTGATCAGTTAAAAATTTAGCACGCGGTATAAAAATGAAAATATGCCTTTATATGCGCAACATATGGCAGTTAAAATCTTTGAATGGCTCTCCTGGAAAAATGTGTTTTTTGAGTTATGACCACGTTGCAGCAAATGAGCGATATGTAGTTATGTATATGAAAGAATACTTAAATAAATTGCACTCTCAAATATACAAATTAAACTCACTATACCTCTCCCTTTCATCGCACTTTCAGGCATGAGTCGTATTTTTCACATTCAATCAACACTTACTTAATTAAGTAAGCAAGCTCTGTCAAATATGAAGCTTCAGGAAATCGAAGGAAGTTTCATAGAACTAATTGTTTGCCTATAAACGCCTGCTTTGTGCAATCTAAACTTTATTCAAGCATTAAGCCCTTCAATTTGCACTTCTATTATATTCTACATTACTTTGTGTAAGCAAATTCATATATACATACTTACATATATACGTGTGTACGAGTATGCACATTGTAAATGGTACTTACTGTGAGTGAGAATATTGACACAGCTGGTTGATTTGAAAAATATTTAATTGCTATTTGCATATAAAGTGAAGAAATCCTTATTGCAAAATGCAAACGCTTTTCATAAAATTTCAAAAGAAACTTAAAAGGCACCAAAGTTTGCGCAAAGATGCAAAAGTTTGATTAAAATGCAGTGTTCAATTATTACACGCAATTTTGAATGCCTTAATTAAGATTTGTTAGCCAACAAATTTTAACGAATATGTCAATTTTACAGTTTATAGAAGTAATTAAGAGAGTTTTTTTTAAGAAATGAAATGGTAATTGATTGAATATTTCGGAAGTTTTAGAAAAAATTAAAAAAACTTTTGCATGATAGTAGGTTAGGTTATGTTGAACTGGCTCACATTCATATAGACTGAATGAGTAGTTCGTAGTGTTGCCAGAAGTTTGTTTTAACGACCAAACTGAAAAACATTATCAAAAACCAGGACCTATGTTATAAAATAACTCCGTCCTCTTGGCAAATACTAGAAGCTTCCTAGGACTTAAGCCACTTGCTGCTTCTAGATCTGACAGCTGTATCCCTCCTAATAGCTGGAGTCTTAGCTTGGCAAGCGCAAGGCACGAGCACAGAACGTGCTAGATCGTGTTCTCCTCCAACCCGCACTTTCCACATCTGCTATCACTGACCAAGCCTAATTTAAAGGCATGTGACGCCAGAAGGCAGTGTCCAGTGAGAATACCTGCCGTGAATCTACAGTCCTCTCTTTTTAATGATAATAAGCAATGGTTGAACCCACGTCTTTCCCTCTTGGTCGATCATGTGCGCCTCTCGCCTTCGCTTAATCTCGCCCAGTCTAATTGGGACGTCTACTGAGCAAGCTTCGGGTGATACGCCCTTTTTCAGCTAGTTCATCTGCGTTTTTATTCCCATCTATTCCCATATGCCCAGGGGCCCAATATGGTAGTAGCATGACAGTAAGTATGAAAGAAATTTGGTAATAGGAATGTGTGCTTTTGTCGCCAGAGTTCCAAAAACTAACTTCCGACGTTGCCAATCATCCCAACTAAAACTGGCGCTTATTAGAGGCATTAAAAGAGATCACAACTTTTTCACCTAATTCCTCCAATTCTGCTTTCTCATTCCTGTGCTGTACTCTGTATCTAAGGTCATAAGTTTCACTCGCATCGCACAACCTTCATATTTTCCAGCAGAAATGTCGGTTATTATTATCAGATCAAATCTACAGCATCGCATCCACGCAGTTTCACATTACGTTTTTTTCTTTTAGATAAGAACCTCTTCGAGCCCTAATACCACGGGTGTTGCAGTGCCTGTTTGAAGCCACCTTCTCGGCCGAGGAGTTGCAATATAACTCATCGTAAAAGTAGTTTTCATGGGGTCGCTGGAAGCCTGCGAATCTGCAGCTGTGGTATGTAAAGAAGAACAGATATGACCGCACTTTTCAGCAGATGGTTGCTCTCAGCAGTGGTGCACAACATTGACAGAGCTTTCAATACAAAGGCAACTTCTTTTATAGAAGTATGTGTTTATATGGAGAATGTTGGAACGTAGAACTTACTATTGAGATGTTTGCAGCTTGAAGTACAAGCTAAAACTGATTGACTGTTTGCTTTACTGAATTTCTGTCACTGCGCTCACACGAAATGTAGTTGAACGACGATTAGTTTACCGAAGCTCCACGAAGCTGTCGAGCAGTGTTGCCAGGTTAGTCTTTTCGAGGCTAGATTTAGCCTTTTTTTTGCCTTTAGCCTCGAAAATTTGGGTTTAGCTTCGTGACTTTTTTCTAGCCTTTTTTACTCCGAATGTATTTTTAATAATTTCTAAAATAAAATAATTTCAATAGTTCCTGTGAACACCTAATACCTAATAATATGAGTTCTCTACAAAAGATTAATTCTTTTTCTGCTGAAAATTCGGTGAAAGTTTTAAAGCCAGATGTATTTTCTTACTTTGAAAAAGAAAAGTATAGTTATTCTTCAAGTCAAATAGCATTAATAGAGCTGCAGTGGCGAAAACTGATAACAATACAATGGAAAAATGTATACTCCACCATGGAATTTTGGTCGGAAGACCGAGAACATAAAAATGCATTAAACGAACCTCCTTTTTTAGAACTTGTTAAATCATATTAAGTTTTTTAGTATTACCACTCAGTAACGCGGAGATTGAAAGAATTTTTAGTGGCATGAAAATTCTGAAAACTAAATTAAGGAACAAACTAAAAATTAAAATGCTTAATGCGCTGCTTAATATTAGATGCTCGTTAAAACGCTTATCTAAATGTTGTATTTTGAAATTACCGATGATCTCATATGGTAAATCATCAGAATTCGTTTTAGAGGTATGGTTCCTTCGGCAAAGTTTCTTATTTTGATCCCTAGAATGTGATTTTCACAGAGCAATGGGCGATTTTTTTGCCTCCCCACAAATCGACCCGGCCTAATAGACACATATGCAATCATTTAAAGTAATTCCATGTGCTAGTCAAGGAAAATGTGCCTGATATGTTTTGAAACAAGAAGTTATGTTTATAAGTTTTTATTTACAAATGTGTAAACTGAAATATAAAAAAAAATTGAATGAATTAATCAAAAAAATTTCTGGCCGTTTTTTAGCTCCTTTTTTTCTAAATTTAGCTTTTTCTAACCTTTTTTTTTTTGCCAATCTAGCTTCTTGTTTTTTCATCACCTGGCAACACTGCTGTCGAGTGCACCATTGCTCTCAGTTGGCAAGCTACACCTCTATTAGCATATTTTCGGGATTTGGCGCATACACGACATTCACTTCATTTTACACCAGTTTGCATAAAAAAACTGACAAACAAAATGAAATTTTACAACAACTGAAATGTCCGAGAGAATAGTTAAAGAGCTTTGCCTAGAGAGCTAAGTGGAGTAATCACCAGCAGTATATTTCCTGGGCAGCTTCTTGACGCAAACTTTCCTTGTATCCCTCTATGCACTTTCTTTGATGTTGAGAAGCTTTGGTGTATATTAGCTGCCACAGGCGATTTTCGGACCTCTTTAAGTACGCACATTCAGAACACTGATTGCCATTCCTGGCTTTCACTCCTGATGAGGCAACATACAAATGGCTGTATGTCTCTTTAATGCTTAAACCTTATACCAAATGATTATATTTCGAGCCACGGCAAAGTTAATAAATCTACAACTGCTGGAAGATATTAAACTATGGAAGTAGAGTTATCCAACTATAATACGAGTAAGAGTATGTCCAAAGTGCCTTTATTCGTGTCAGCCGTATTATCTGCGAGCTTTAAGCTCAGATAAATAATTTATTGAATATCGCTGAGACGCTCATTTAAAGCTGCGACCGATAGTAGTTTGCGGCTAGATCTCTTTCCTACTGCAAAAACAACACTATGACTACGGCTTTCGCTTTTTCTAGTCACTGGCTTTTCCACTAATCGAATTTCCTGCATGGCGGTGATGTCATTCCTTGTATTTTTATGGATACCTACCTGGCGAGCATCGACACCTTCCTACGAAGAGGCGGTTCTGGTTTTCTCCCTCGGACTTTACTCTTTGAAATGCTTTCCGTGTTCATCAACGGAGAGCAGAGCTCTCATCAGAGGTTTTACTATCTTCAACATTGGTAGTAGGTGTTACGATGCGAGTTCTCTTCTCAACTTTGTTGCTAGATTGGTTGGTCCATAGCAGGCGCTTGCTTGCAGCCGCATATCATGGGGAACGGATGCTGCAAACCTCAGTGAGTCCTTAGGTTGGAGTGCGTCCTTACACAAATATTTTCACTCTATTTGCCTGACGTAAGAGCCTGGCGGTTTGGTCTGGAGCTCCGCTAATAAAAATCAATCAATAAGTACACATTTTCAGTTTTAAATATATTTCTGAACGAATATTGCACTCAGTGGTAACAACATATTTATCGACCAATGCTCACTGCGTCTGTTAATCAACCCAAGTGTTAATAATTTCCTTTATATTAAGACAATTAACGCTTGGCTGTTTTTTTTTTTTTGTTTTTTTTTTTTTTTTTTTTTACGAGGAGGAAGCATCGAAAGGGACTTTAACCGCACTAAACCTCCTACCGTCTGAGTACCATTTACCCCCCGGTACTACCGTCAAGTATTCCGTCGGGAGGTAGGTTGAGCACTAAGCTCTACGTCTGTCGGGGTCACTTTGCTGTACTTAGATAGTGCCGCGGTATGGTTAACACTGGGACTGACACGCCCTGCTTACTACCTGAATCTGCTTGACGCATACCACTTCTACGAATATTTCCAAGCCTACCTTAAACACTGTGCATATAATGCTTGTGGCATGCTTGTGCGTTCGACTACTTGTATTGTAGGGTTTTGTTTTTTATATATGTATATATGTGTAAATAAATTATATATGTATAAATAGAATTTTTTTTTTTTTTTTATTTCAATAGGTTTTTCCGTTTTTCATTAAATTTTTTTTTTCCACAATACGTAAGGGGGCTTTCCTCGTACTTCCACCGGTTGGAGAGGCCTTCTCTCCAATCCGAGTATAAACTCTGATTACATGTGAGACGTTTACCCTCATACTCGTTGTTTCTACAGTTGGAGAGGCCTTGTCTCCAATCCGTAGGTTTGTCGTTGCGTGTATGTTGACTGCTTTTGGTCGCACGGTTGAAGAGGCCGTGTCTCCAATCCGTGCTTTATTCCTTTACCTGGGGCAGTATTCGAACGGTTGAAGAGGCCTTGTCTCCAATCCGTCGCCTGGTTTACTATTACATTACCTACATATATTACGGTATTTTCTTATTTTATCATTCTCGCGCCGCTAATTGTACGGAGGCCTTGCATCCAATACGTGCACAGCTCGATCCCCTCCACCTTAGCAATTTGTTATCCACCCACACAACTCGACTGTTCAATGTTCGCTGCTGCGCCGTAGCCTTTCAAGAGTTCGTAGACACTTCATTATTTCCGCTATTACATCGCATGCCGCGGACCATTTTACCTTGCTTTGTAGCATGCATCCAACAATTGTTTCAGGAGTGTAATCCTCTCCAAATATTCTGCACAGTTTGCATCTCGAGCTATAGAACCTAGGACACTCGAAAAATACATGGTAAACATCTTCTACTGTATCGGCCGCAGTGATCGCATATGTTGTTAGGCAACGCTTGGCTGTGTGAATGTGTGTGTGTGTGTGTGTGCATGATGGGTTGAAGTGTAGGTGAAAGAAAAATGTCAATGAAACTGAAAACTGTGCACACACATGTCAACTACCGGTTCTGCCAAACCACAAACCGCAATTTAATATAAAATGCACACACATACATACATACGAGTACTTGCATGTGATAGGTGTTTACGACTGCATTGGTCTTTCAGTATGTTTGAGTTTTTAGCAAGTTAAATTTCAAATTAATTTTATTTCAAGATTTAAATAATAATTTTAAGCGAAGGACCTTGAGTTCTTCTGGTCAATGCATTTCTCTCATTTCCGTTCCGGGATGTTTGTTGAATTTGCTTCAATATATATTTATCTAATATTTTCTCTCTCTTTTTCTTATCAGGTAATTAACTTCGGACGTCTAAATTTTATTGAAACAATTTGGTCTAGAACCGAATTTGGAAGGATTACGTTTAGGAAATGCGATGGTATGTACATGATCTCGTTACTTCAAATATTTACAACTACATATTTACAACTACAACTACTCGTTATACATGCATGTCATAATCATCATAATAATCATCAATAAGCGCCTAAGCGGTTTTTCTTCGTAACCATGGATGATTAAGACTTACACCACCTTCCCCTCCCAACGCGTGGGTGGTTTTTCTTTTCCTCTGCTTAGAAAGATGTGTGTCCATTGAAATACTTTCTTGGACGAAGCATCTTCATCTATTTTCATAACACTTCCTCGCTAGAAAAGCCTTTGGGCTTCTATTCGTTGCACTATATGCATATATCATAGTATTGGTTAATCTAGAGGTTGTTCTACATACCAAGCGACCGCAAAGTTAATCCTATTTTGGACACCGTTTTGTGCCTCACACCTTCTTAATGAGATTTTCATCGTATCTAGGATTTCACTGTATAGTACATATCTGCACAATACCACAGATACCTAACATTTACCTATCTCTGGTAAATCACCGATAGCTGGATGGCTAAGTCATCTGCGCCAAAGGAGCTTTGATGTTCAGGGACCCTTACAAAAAATGTTACTCATAGTAATATCATTAAATTTCCGTTTAAATTCAACTCAGAGCGCCTCAAATCTTGGTTGGTAGAGTCATATCTTTTTAAATCCGAATTGGAACTCAAAATTTATTTATATTCATATAAACAAACCGCACTAAAGACCTTGGCCTAACGTTTTGATAGTATTGTAATGAAATTTGGGGAAATTCCGCTTATTTGAAACCTTCTGCTAACGTTCGAATCGCTAAACTGTTGAATAAATCACTTCAATATTCAGTAACAAACTGGGCTTTATTTAGATTACTTTGGGAGTAGTACTTCACAATTATACTTCACAACCGCTTAAATCAAAACTGATTCGTTAATACTCAGCTTGCGCTGCTTTTATACTCTCTGTGGCCTCGTCCGCATATTTCTCCAAAGGTCTAAATGTTTTAGCTTCTAGAAGTGTTGTATCCTCTGCTTGGTAATTTAGTTATATGCGTGGGTATGTGTGAGTAACTACTTCGGCTGATGACTACATATTTGTGTGTGTGAGATATCTCTTCGTCGCCTTCTACATATGAGTGTCTTCTTTATTGTTGTTCATTTATTTAGTAGCAGCTTAATATTCGTCACAGTATTAATTAGATCAATTAAGACTTGAATTCGCTCAGTGTCATGATCCAGTATTTCAATATCAGCCTGATGTAGGCACCTAACCTCCTATTCAAACATTGAAATTTATTCAATAGGTAATAACATGCCCTTATTCACACTTCCGCCAACAGGAACACTTTAAGCAGCATAATGTGGCCAGTTCTCTTCACGAGATTCTATATAGATAGGAGATTTCATCGCTGGTAAAAGTTCCGACTATTCACATTGTTTTATAGGCACTTACTCCACTAAGTTCGACGACAGATCTTATGATAATTATACCAGCAACAACATTATTGATGCCTGTTTCAAAAGCAACCAAAAGAGCTAAATAGTAGAGAGTTTAACACCAGAATTTATTACGGTTGCGACTGTCTAGATTGTTTCCTTCTAGATGGTTTCCTTTTTGCACTCTCAACTTCATCTCCGGTCTCTGATAAATAGGCTATCGAATCTATCTGAATGAGTATGTTGACTAAAAGATTTCTGGCCAGCCAACCAGAACTTCTTGCGCGGTGAGCTCACCCTCCTAGGGGGCTCTCAACGTAGCGCATTCGACAGAAAAATTATCTCTTAGCCTGAGGCGTTCATCAGAAGCACATTAAATAAACATGTTCGTAGTTCCGAAACCTTTATGTGGATAATTCGATACCCACAAGGACTACATATTATTAGCATAAGGTTTAAAATAGGACTTTTAATATCTGATGTATATCAAAACAATTATCCGTCATCCCTTTTTAAATTTGGGTTCGAGACAAACCGGTTTCGGCGTTGTGCCATCATCAGTGTCGATTTTCGAACGAAACCAAATTTGAGAAGGGATAACGGAAAATCGTTCCAATATACATCATTTATTTACCCTGTCGGAAAATCAAAAAAAATAAGACTTTTATTATCATCTACGATAAGCAACGACGGCTTTTTTCGGAGTAGTTTTTTACATTAACTTATAATAAATCGATATGCTTTTTTCAATTCCTTTTTTTTTGCTGATTTTTTTGGCGAGACCGGGTGGATAATGAATGGAAAATCAAACAAATTTCCGTAGACCTCCGCCAAATTCGTTTGGAGCCAATCAGTTTCGGCGTTGTGCCATCTTCAGTCCAATGTGCATTTTCTTATCTGTTTAATTTGCTTTGGCTACAGTAGTGGATTGAGGAGCGTACATGTCTAAATTCCAAAAATCCGAAGGTTGAAAGAGTGGTAAAAAAAATTTGCTCGCAAGGCAGTAGAGCTAGTATTAGAGGGTGCTTGTACCGGAGAGCCTTAGACGAATACCTGACAAAGGACTGCCTTCATCCGCAACATTTTCCTAAACATTCAGATAATGTTTTTGCTATAACGTCAAGAAAACATGGAGCTGGGAGCTAGTTTCTTGCTGACTTCTTCCTGTGGTTGAACACTTGCCATTTAATAATTTGTATATTCTTTTTAGCGGCCAAATGCGAAAAAATATGAACATCAGGAAGAGAAAAATTTAATTTTATTGAAATCAGGACTACTTTTTCACTCTGCATTCGCAATGCTTCTTCGGTTCTCTTTTGGGGAGCCTGCCTTTTCGTTCCTTCTTTAAATTACTCCTTACTTGGTTGGCTGGTTAAAAAGATACATTTTTGGCCAAAATGCTTTCCTTCGAAATATTCGCGGCTTCTATGTGTAGTGGTTTACCAATGCTACCCGAGTATTACTCATTAATTAGAAATCAGAGTTTCCCATTTTCTTGGAACCTAGTAGAGTAATTGGGTATTAAAGTCTATTGCGTCGCTTTGTTTCAGATAAAAAACTGAAAAAACGCTCAGATTTTCTCTTCCATATATATATGTGACCCGGTCCATGAAAAGGTGGCTTATGACTCAAAAAAAAATTGCGAGAAACAGCTGTTTAAGATAAACAATGCATTTCTTCAGTTTCTTAGTAGTTTTTCTTTTGCATTATGAAGAGCCATGCCCAAAAGTCAAAACAAAAACCAGTTCCTGACCGATATTTTGGCTCCATTGCCATCGAAAAAAATGCTATCAAAAATTCTGAGGATGCTTCACCAGCCACCAAAGTGATATCGAAGGAACCAAAGGCTTCATCGTCTTTCATTTGTGCTCTTTTTCTCTACATTTTTAGTACACTTCTAAGCAAGTTAGGACTTTCTAGTTTTCACCTCGTGAAAGAGCGTTTTAAAAAATTTTCGAAACCAGAAAAAAATTGGAAACATTTTTTTTTATTCATAAGCCACCTTTTCATAGACCGGATTACATATATAAACCTGGGGTGATTTGTATGGACGCAAGTTAAGCGATATCGCGCCATCGATTTTTCGATAGGATTTGGGCTCGGAAAAAAAGTTCCACTACGCATACCCAAAAAAATAATTTTCGAGCCTGCGAAATTTCATTTTTGTAAGATCATAAATGCAACCATGTCAACTAATTAATAGAATAAACAAAAATACATCACTGTAAAGGAAGAAAAGAGAAGATGGTGGACTTCCGGTTCATTATTGGATTGACGACTGAAGAATAAAATATTATGATAATTAATCCGGACGTTTCTGCTGTTTTATTAACCATCGAAGGTAGAAATTACATTTTTTTCACTTTTTTCGATTTTTAAAAAAACCTTATAAATCAAAGCCTAAAACAAGTCAAAAAAATTAAATTTCGCAGGCTCGAAAATTATTTTTTTGGGTATGCGTAGTGGAACTTTTTTTCCTGAGCCCGAATCCTATCGAAAAATCGATGGCGCGATATTGGTTGATAAATCGACACAGTCTAATATATATATATGTAAAAATAAGCTATTTTTATGATCGAATATAAGGTTCCACTTGTAGTGCACACATATACATATGCACATTTCAGGAAATTATTAACACGCACACATACACAGACACTACCAAATATTTTATTTAAAATAAATGAATAAGAATAAAACATACAGCAAACATGCTGCTTCATATATTAAAAATGAACTTAAATTACCCAGAAAATAACAGTAAAATAGGGTCAAGTGTGTAACTGTGCACACGCACATACAAGTGCACTTCAACAAAATACACATACACATGTACACCCAAATGCAGCTGCAGCTACTTGATGTAGTGTCACTTGCAGCATATGGCTTTTACGTGCTCGCCTGTATGTTTGTGTATGTGTGTGCTTTAACAGTTGGCTAACTGCAGCAGCTGCTTCCACGCAGAATTGTAATTGCATAGCAACGCCTTAATAACGAAAATAAATGACCGCAGGCATACTTACGAGTACTTCGAGCGCAAGTACATAAAGACAAAAATGTGTACAAGTGTGCACTACAATAACAATAACAAGTACAGTTACAACAACTACAATCGCCGCAATAACAAACTTAACTGATGCTACAACTACAACTAAATGCCAATAAAACAGTGACAAAGACATTTGAGAGGCAACAACTTAAGCTAACAATTATTACAACAACAACAACAAACGAATAGTGCAATTGAATTAATGTCATTTAAGTGAAGTGTGGCCACGGTACTTGAAATTACGGCGTTGCAACAATGGGTTAAATGCACATACACAATGCGTACATTATTTTTGTAAGCAATGTGTGTGTGTGTGATGACTTTTTATTAGTATGTGGCTGTAGTGGAGAAGATATAAAGTTGTAAGGAAATTTATTGCTGTGGTAAATAGTAATTTTGGAAAGTATGGGTGGGTGGTACCCGAAAAAGTAATTTGGCAAAAAGATGGGGATGGGGACTAGTAGAAGGTTTGGGGAAGAGCAAGTTTTAAATTAGAAACCCACAAATCAACTCGCTTCGAAGTGCTAGGCAAGATATGGCTGGATTGAAGTAACGCATTAATTAATTTAAGTTTTACTACTTAGACTATTCTCTTTCCATAGCTCAGAGGTCCAGTTTCAGCATTAAATTGAATTTGAAAATCATCTTGCCTGTCTAGCTAATTTTGGCTAGTTTGGCGGATCCGCATCTCTCAACAGGACTCATCGGACACTTTAAATACATATATTTTGCTAAAAGCTGCAGGCAGGTACCAAAACACACACACCTTGTTAGGATCGCCGCTTAAAATTGTCAATCAGTCAGCTTTCGGTAACCACATCATGGTCTATGTCTATTTTAGCTTCGAGTTTCTTATTGAAGCTCAGAAAAATGTGTCTGTCAGACGCACTCTCCTTGGAAGAGTAACTTCGTTTTTATACACAGTTGAGCAGATCTCACAAAGTATATTAAGTTTGATTTGATAACGGTTGGTTGTACAGGTATAAAGGAATCGAGATAGATATAGGCTTCCATATATCAAAACCATCAGGATCGAAAAAAAATTTGATTGAGCCATGTCCGTCCGTCCGTCCGTTAACACGATAACTTGAGTAAATTTAGAGGTATCTTGATGAAATTTGGTATGTAGGTTGCTGAGCACTCATCTCAGATCGCTATTTAAAATGAACGATATCGGACTATAACCACGCCCACATTTTCGATATTGAAAATTTCGAAAAACCGAAAAAGTGCGATAATTCACTACGAAAGACAGATAAAGCGATGAAATTTGAGTTGAACTTATGACGCAGAATAGAAAATTAGTAAAATTTTGGACAATGGGCGTGGCACCGCCCACTTTTAAAAGAAGGTAATTTAAAATTTTGCAAGCTGTAATTTAGCAGTCGTTGAAGATATCATGATGAAATTTGGCAGGAACGTTACTGCTATTACTATATGTACGCTTAATAAAAATTAGCATAATCGGAGAAGGACCACGCCCACTTTTAAAAAAAAATTTTTTTTAAAGTAAAATTTTAACAAAAAAATTTAATATCTTTGCAGTATATAAGTAAATTATGTCAACATTCAACTCCAGTAATGATATGGTGCAACAAAATACAAAAATAAAATAAAATTTCAAAATGGGCGTGGCTCCGCCCTTTTTCATTTAATTTGTCTAAGATACTTTTAATGTCATAAGTCGAACAAAAATTTACCAATCCTTTTGAAATTTGGTAGGGGCATAGATTTTATGACGTTAACTGTTTTCTGTGAAAATGGGCGAAATCGGTTGAAGCCACGCCCAGTTTTTATACACAGTCGTCCGTCTGTCCTTCCGCATGGCCGTTAACACGATAACATGAGCAAAAATCGACATATTTTTACTGAACTTAGTTCACGTACTTATCTCAACGCACTTTATCTTGGTGGGTGTAAAAAATGAACGAAATCCGACTATGACCACGCCCACTTTTTCGATATCGAAAATTACGAAAAATGAAAAAAATGCCATAATTCTATACCAAATACGAAAAAAGGGATGAAACATGGTAATTGGATTGGTTTATTGACGCAAAATATAACTTTAGAAAAAACTTTGTAAAATGGTTGTGACACCTAACATATTAAGTAGAAGAAAATGAAAAAGTTCTGCAGGACGAAATAAAAAACCCTTGAAATCTTGGCAGGTATTACATATATAAATAAATTAGCGGTATCCAACAGATGATGTTCTGTGTCACCCTGGTCCACATGTTGGTCGATATCTGGAAAACGCCTTCACATATACAACTACCACCACTCCCCTTTAAAACTCTCATTAATACCTTTAATTTGATACCAATATCGTACAAACACATTCTAGAGTCACCCCTGGTCCACCTTTATGGCGATATCTCGAAAAGGCGACCACCTATACACCTACCATACCTTTAATTTGATACCCATATCGTACAAACACATTCTAGAGTCACCCCTGGTCCACCTTTATGGCGATATCTCCAAACGGCGTCCACCTATGGAGCTAAGGATCACTCCCTCTTAAAATACTCATTAGCACTTTTTTTTTGATACTCATATTGTACAAACAAATTCTAGAGTCAACCCTGATCCACCTTTATGGCGATATCCTTAAATGGCGTCCACCTATAGAACTATGGCCCACTCCCGCATAAAATACTCTTTAATGCCTTTCATTTGATACACATGTCATACAAACACATTCCAGGGTTTCCCTCGGTTCATTTTCCTACATGGTTATTTTCCCTTATGTTGTCACCATAGCTCTCAACTGAATATGTAATGTTCGGTTACACCCGAACTTAACCTTCCTTACTTGTTATTTTTGAATTATTATAACGTAAGTTAAATGAGCTTAACTCAGTGACATTTAGTATATTGCGGTGATCCGGTGATGATTTTGAAACTATGTTCTTATAATTTCTCTATCGATGATATTCAAAATAATTGTGGAACTATTTTGCGATAATTTGGGAACCATTTGCGTACTGTTTTTGGAATAGATTCGGGACTATTTGACTTAGAACTATAGAAGATGTAAAAAGGTGAGTTATGTGGATGCTTTTGTTCTTCCCTTTTAGTATCAGTTGTTAAAATTATTATAACTCCCGTTTTACCCGTAGGTTTATAAGTGGACAACTTTGGGATCGTTTCTGTACTACTTTCGGGATGATTGCGAATCTTTTTGCGAACTACATATCTTCAGATTATAGGAGAATTGGTTCCGTGATCATATATGATAATATATTTTTATAATTTCTCGATCGGCTGAAATTATTGATTATTTGGTTTAGCAAGGCTCATCTATCAATGGTGATAGGGAGTTTTATGTGTCTAATGGGAGTTACCCCCTATTGATACAGCTGCATAGAGGATGAAGACATGGAATCATGGAGAAACTTTAAGAGTGATTGTCCAGCTTTAGCCAGAAAAAGGTGAAAGTATTTCGATCTCGGCTCAATAAGATATTCGAAGAATAGTATAAGCTGTCCAAAAGGTAACCGGTTCCAAAAAAGGAGCTAGGCAAAATGGTAACCGGTTCCAAAAATATAACCGGTTCTGAAAAAGTAATCGGTTTCACACAAATGTAATCGGTTCAATAAAAATAACTGCCTGCAAAAAGTTACAGGTTGTATAAAAGCAACCGGTTCCATTGAAGTTAAATGGGTCTTATTCGAAACTACGGTTTCAATAAAGTAACCGCTTTCAATAGCAATAAAAACAGAAGTCGTTTTTAAAAGTATAACCGGTTCCAAAAAAACAAAACCATTTAAAAATGTTAACCAGTTACACTAATGTAGCCGGTTTCATAAAAATAATTGTCTTCAAAAAGTAATCAGGTAATAAAAATAACCGGTTCCATTAAAGCAACCACTTCCAAAAAAGTATCCAAAATGTAACCGGTCCCGAAGAAGTTGCCGTTCGAAACTGCAATTGGTTTCAATTAAAGCAATTCGTTGCATGATAGTTACCGGTTCCCATAAAACAACCTGTTGTCAGACAGTAATTGGTTCCAAATAAGTAATCAGATCAGAGAATCTAAGCTGCTTTCGAAAAAGTAAACGGTTTTAAGAAAGTATTGGGATTCATAGGGTTGATAAGTGCAATTTGTGGAGCCCGCAACTCAATTGTCAACCTCACTTAAGCGAGGTGAATACTGTTTTAAATAAAAATGAAGCCTACACAAATTTAGCAGGCAAGTCTGTGGCGACCACAAGTTCCTTATGGAATTAGGCGTTGGGGTTGGGATGGCCTAGAAGTTTCGTTGTGGTCATATTAAATCGTGTCTGAGATGGTCGGGTTAGTACCTTAATGATTTATTTATTTATTTAATACCTTAATGATGCTTGTTACCGGAACGTATCGGATCTCTATACAACAAAGGACTATCAACACTTCCCAGAACCTTTGACGAGTGTCTTCACAACAATAGCAACAACAAGAAAGTATTCGGTTAAATAACTCATCCAGAGGTGAAAGCTTGAAAGGCGTAACAGATTTCAAAACAGTAACCGGTTCCAAAATATTTACAATTTCAAAAATTAAGAAAGTGACCGGTTCCAAAAAGTTAACCGATGCTTTGAATAAACTTGAATCAAAATACTAAATTGCCTTTGATACACGTATGTAAGTGTAAGTGAATCAAAGCATAGAAACTGAAATTCTCTTACCACGGCCTACAAAACCGAGTAGTTTCTGTTGTCAAGCACAAAATTGCTCAAACATCCCACGTAAGCATCGTCGCACAAACGTTTTTAAACTTCCAAAGAAACGTTTTTATTTGCAAAATTCAAAAAACAAAAAATACTAAAAATAAAACTCCCAGTTAAATGGCGTTCATAGTCCAAATCACATACACATTTTTTATTCAATTTAACTATATGGAAGAGTCTTGTTAAAGAACAATATCAATTTATGTGCCGTTCATTCAATTAACAAGCAACATGCGGCAAATGGGCTACAAGGTAACATCAAGCGTTTAGTGTCAAAATAGCCAGAACAACAACAACATAAATGGAACTTTTAAATAAATTAAATATCAATGAGTATAAAAGAATGTCAAATGTTTTTATACTCAGCTGAGCAGAGCTCACAGAGTATATTAACTTTGTTCGCATAACGGTACCCCGTAGCGGCACATAAACTAATCGAGATAGATATAGACTTCTATATATCAAAATGATCTGGACAAAAAAAGAAATTCGTTTAGCCATGTCCGTCCGTCCGTCCGTCTGCCCGTTAATACGATAACTTGAGGAAATTTTGAGGTATCTTAATGAAATTTGGTATGTAGGTTCTTGGGCACTCATCTCAGATCACTATTTAAAATGAACGAAATCGAACTACAACCACGCCCACTTTTTCGATATCGAAAATTTCGAAAAATGGAAAAAGTACGATAATTCATTACCAAATATGGATAAAGCGATGAAACTTGGTAGGTGGGTTGACCTTATGATGCAGAATAGAAAAATAGTAAAATTTTGTACAATGGACGCGGCACCGCCCACTTTTAAAAGAAGGTAATTTAAAAGTTTTGCCAGCTGTAATTTGGCATTCGTTGAAGATATCATGATGAAGTTTGGCAGGAACGTTACTCCTCTTACCATATGTGTGCTAAATAAAAATTTGCAAAATCGGATGACGAACACGCCCACTTTTTAAAAAAAAAATTTTAAACGTCAAATTTTAACAAAAAATTTAATATCTTTACAGCATATAAGTAAATTATGTCAAAATTCAACTCCAGTAATGATATGGTGCAACAAAATACAAAAATAAAAGAAAATTTCAAAATGGGCGTGGCTCCGCCCTTTTTCATTTAATTTGTCTAGAATACTTTTAATGCCATAAGTCGAACAAAAATTTACCAATTTGGTAGGGGCATTGCCTCTATAATGATAACTGTTTTTTGTGAAAATGGGTGAAATTGGTTGAAGCCACGCCCAGTTTTTATACACAGTCGACCGTCTGTCCTTCCTCTCGGCCGTTAACACGATAACTTGAACAAAAATTGATATATCTTTGCTAAACTTAGTTCACGTACTTATCTGAACTCACCTTATCATGGTAATAAAAATGGGCGAAATCCGACTATGACCACGCCCACTTTTTCGATATCGAAAATTTCGAAAAATGAAAAAAATTACATAATTCTATACCAAATACGAAAAAAAGGATGAAAGATGGTGATTGGTTTGGGTTTTTGACGCAAAGTATACATAACTTTAGAAAAAACTTTGTAAAATGGGTGTGACACCTACCATATTGATTAGAGGAAATTGTAAAAGTTTTGCAGTGCGAAATCAAAAGCCCTTGGAATCATGGCAGGAATACTGTTCGAGGTATTGTATATATAAATAAATTAGCGGTACACGACAGATGATGTTCTGGATCACCCTGGTCCACATTTTGGTCGATATCTCGAAAATGTTTCCACTCCCTTTTAAAACCCTCATTAATACCTTGAATTTGATACCCATATCGTACAAACACGTTCTAGAGTCACCACTGGTCCACCTTTATGGCGACATCCCGAAATGACGTCCACGTATAGAACTATGGCCCATTCCCTTTTAAAATACTCTTTAATACCTTCCATGTAATACCCATGTCATACAAACACATTCCAGGGTTACCCTAGGTTCATTTTCCTAAATGGTGATTTTCCCTTATTTTGTCTCCAAAGCTCTCAGCTGAGTATGTAATTTTCGGTTACACCCGAACTTAGCCTTCCTTACCTGTTTGTTAAAAGCATATTGTTCTTCATTTCAAACATTTGTGCAAACATATCATACATGCATATGTATGTATATGTTTCAATATATATACATATATATATATGTACATATGACCATGCATTGAACGACATTGGAATTTAACTTAATAAACCATATTCGAATTTTTATTATGTAAAAAAAAGTTATAAATTTCCTATAGTTTTATGTACGAATACGAAATTCGGAATATTTGCATGATGCGGTCATCGTTATTTTTAAATGTCATTTGATTTCCTTGCGGATAAATTGATGTAGGGCATGGCAGCTGGCAATAATAATTGGTAAATATGCAATGAATATATGCGTAAATATTTGCTTTACGATGATGGATATTTTTGCGTCAAATGCAACTTATAAATGCATAATGTTTTTTTTTTTCGTACTCAAATTGAATAACTTTTACTTTAAACGCGTGATTTAAATTGTTGTGCGATGTATGTTTAATGAATAAACTCAAGCATGGCCCTCAACTTGCTTGGATTGCTCGAAAATAAATATATGTGATAGCTGTAGTAATTTGGCGTGAAGTTCACTTTTATTTACGAGGTACATGAAACCTTCTAGACCGTACCGCCCTCGCACCCCCCAAGATCGATGAGGAAATTGGTGTCGCCAGAACCTTGGCTGCTAAAGATACAGGATTCGCCACGGGTACGTGATTTTGAACATTGGTTTGGAGAAACTATAAATTGCGCTGGTAACCCCTTGAATTATATGGGTACTCTAGTCGCCTCTTATGCAAGGCATACTTGCCGCGTGTATATTCTAAGCCCCCTAACCAGCTGGGTAGAAATAGCAGCCTGTTAGGCAGTACCACTTCATCAGTCTAATTGTTTCAACCCGAGGCAGTTTCGTCACAGCGATATCTTCAACAGGCTTCTCGGTGTAATTTCTGCACCAAATAAGCCCTCCCCTTAACGGTGTTTTGGCATAAGTTATAAAGGCAAGGTTTCACTTACCATTCACCATTCACATCATCATCATCATTGACTAACGCTTAACGGTCTAAACGCTTCATAACAATTAACGTCAGCTATCCCTGCGCCAAATGTGAGCACCAAGATAGTTTAAGCCTTCCTTCACCTAACTCTCCCAACTCAGTGGATGCCTTCCCTTTCTTCGCTTCCAAACTGCGTCGTTGATTGAAATACTTTCTTGGTCGGAGCGTCTTCGTTCGGTCGCATTACATGACCTAGCCAGAGAAGCTTTTGGGTTTTTATTCGCTGCACTATCTTCATATTTGCGTAAATCTCATGCAGCTCACCATTATATCTCCTTCGATTCGATACGCCCCGTCGACATTACGAACGGGACCATAAATCTTTCGGAGAACTCTTTTATTGAACGTTCCCAGATCCATCTCATTTTCTCTCTACACCGTTCACGATTCGGAGCCATATACCACAACCGTTGTGATGAGTGACTTTTTTCTCGTAATTTTTTTTGGTTGAAAAAGCACTTTACTTTTTAGTTGTCGACTCAGTTCAAAGTAGCACTTGTTGGCATAAATTATTCTCCGTTTAATTTTCGGTCTACATAGCTGGGTCTAAATTGGACTGTGACTAGCGGGCTAGTGTTTTCTTTAAACATCTCGCTGCTGACCACAGGAAGAATGAGCATCAAGAGATGACATGCGGGCTTGTATCAGTAGTTGCAAGTACCGAAGCGTAGCGAGTTCAATCCGTTAAAGTACTGCCAATATCCATATTGCTCTTCCTATGTCTTCGGCGAGTGTTTTTGAAGGTAGAACAACAACAAGATGCACACAAACTCGCAAAGTCAAGAGCATTGCTGAACTTCATGCCGATCGAGATGCATCATCTCTTTACATCAATTAAAAACAAAAGAAAAACATAAAAAGCTGATTCAAAGCGATAGCAGTGTAGAACTGTTATTCCTAGGACTCCTGTAGCACAACCAAACAAACATAGGCAATATGCGGCGGGAAGAGACCTGCTTAAAAGGTAAAACAAAGAAATTTTAAGTATTGCTGTTACAATCACGGGACACAGGTATCTGAGCCTGAACTCTTAGGGGATGGGTGGTCTGCTCCAGAGCAGCTGAAAAATACCGAAAAAATCATTCATTTAATTTTTAAGGACCACTCTAATTTTCACTTAATATGGTCCATGCTTTTTCGGTAAATTGGGCAATGCACATATTTGAAGTAAAATCTTACTTTAAATTCAATGTAATTTTATGCTCGGATCTTTTCGAGGGGACACAGGTGTGGATAAAGCCTAGTACTTTAAGATACAATACATTAAGCTTTCCAGAATACCATTTTCAAAATAATTCTTTTTCAGATTTTCTCTAGAACGAAGAGACTAATCATTTATTGTCATTCATTTTAAAGTCTGAATAGTTAGTCGTTCATCTGTAGTTATAGCTGAGAAATTTATAGCTGGCAAACTAGTAGTAAAGTCTAGAAATAGAAACGCCTAGAAGTATGCGAACGAGGAAATCACAGAGTATAAAAGGAGGTAAAGTTGAGAATCAGTAATCAGTTTGATTTAAGCACGCTGTCTGTCGAGAAGTAGAAGTGTTATTGTGAAGTACTTTAAAAAAGGCCATTTCTCATTATTGAATAGTGGAGTTATTTATTAAACAGTTTAGTGATTCGAACGTTAGTAGAAGGTTACAAATAAGCGGAATTTCAGTGAATTTGTTACAATACGTTAACATGTGTAAGCACATACATGAGTGCATATTACGTAGTTCAAAAAAGTGAATTTTGAAATTTTAGCCAAACAAGGTCTAAAAATTTTTCGTCACAAAAAAATATGTTGTATTGAATCATAAAGAAAATTGTTATAATAGTTTGTTTTTCTTAAAGCCAGTCTTTATTTTAACTACTTTTCAGGGTAAAAACTAAAATATCCTGCCTTTTAATAAATAAAATCATAAGAAGTTCAACAATATCTTTTTCTCACACCACTCTAATGAAAATATCTTAAAACAAAATATTTTCTGTATATTATGCACATATTTGTTTAACAAATTATATTAAATTTTGAATTGTTCAAATATTTGCAGCTGGTGGTTAATTTGTGCAAATGCAGAAGCCGCAAGCATATGCAATCGAATTTGTTATTTTATAATAAAACAATAGGGGAGTTCAGAATTTTGTGCAAATGGTCTAGCATCATTGTAATTGCAAACTGGTGTATTATTTTTACACAAAACGCTAAAAAATTATATGGCTATGCATTTTCTATGTCATGGCAAATATGCAACATCAAAAACCGTACTTTATTTTTTCAATTTTGAATAGCAAATTAACAACTGTAAAAACAAAATATGGAAAGAAAAAATTTAAAACAAAAAAAGTTGTTCAGGATCCGTAGCTTTCATTTGCTATAGCTACCTTTCCAACACCAAATACACAAAATTCTGAACTTCCTTAATGTTTATTTATGAAAGTACATAACAGAAATCGACTAAGCAAATAAATTTTAGGAAGGCCACATTTCTCGTCATATGCACTTTTTTTACGACCGCTAAAGAGCTCACCGTTTTCAGCGGTACCATTTTGTTGGAAACTACGGATACTTACGGCGGGCGACCCTGTAAATTTCAGTTTTTCATTTTCGCTTGTTTTTTTAGTTTCTTTATTATTTTTTTTTTAATGCGTATGCGTGAAAAAAAATATTCGGGAAAAACAAGCTTCAAAAATTATGTTTATTTTATAAATAATTCCAAATTTTTGACAATATGTTCACCACTTTGAGTATAGCGGTGGGAAAAAACGTTGATGAAGGAGTTTGTACCATCTTGACGGCCATTATATTTATTTCCCCGCCGCTATTTTACGTTACGGAGAACTTCACCGTCTTCTTACTTTCCACATAATTACTTATACATTGAAACATTCTTGACAACGTACTCTACCGTTACGTAACGGGCGCTGTATATCGGCACCGCTTTAGAGGAAACCAAGCCTTAAGCGTTGCCTAGGTGGTGGTATTTTCCCGTAGGGCTTTGATCTTTGCTTGGCTGGCAGAGTAAGCATATAAGAGTAAGCCGATGAAGGAAATTTTTCACCACATTTAAGATGATTGTGGGGGTCTCGAAATAATTTGTAAGATCGTTATACATACAAGCGATATTATTTTTATTTTTTTTTTTTGTCGTAGCTTGATTATTTTACATCTCAGTATATAAAAAACACGTGTCATAAACTTTGGTCGCGATGGACTCTTAAACTACTGAACCGATTTTGAATTTGTTTTGAACCCCGCGTGTAGTTTGGTCTAACTTGAGAGATAGGATAGGTTATATCTAAGTTTATAGTCGCAATATTATTTTATTGCAATTTTTTTTATTTGTTTATACGTAATAATAAAATGTTACGTATACGCAATGGCACTCATATTTCCAGGTGGTGCGGATATACTTCCGTGTAATTGCTTGGTGTTTAATTAAACAACCTGCTTATCAATGAAAAATATAGCGAATGATATCAAGTATAGCACATCACCAGGCCCGCCGAGAAGGTGTGGGGTTTCTGAGGGGGCCCGCGATTTAGAGGTACTATGACATTTATTTAATTCAGGAGAAGGCTAAAATGTGTGTTAGTTGGTCGCCGGTGTTTGAAGAGATGCGTTGGTAAATTTTGTTCAAACTTTCACAAAAGTTGCGTAAACCTCACGCAGTGGTTACTACATAGGTTTGGTTGCGATCGACGTACAGGGTCTCGAGATATAGGCCAAAACGTGGACCCGAGTACCCCTAGAATGTGTTTATAGAATATGGATAACAAATGAAAGCTGTTGATGAGTGCTTTAGTAGAGGGTAATTTGCATACCCCTGGGTGACTAGAGTCTCGAGATATAGGCCAAAACGTGAGCCAGTGATGATGATGATGACGATTTTGGCCATTCCTGCCGCAATTTAGAAAGTGTAAACGTGAAACTCGGTGATATATATTTTAATATATCATAGAAGACTTTTAAATAAAATAACTTTGATCGGAGCTATATATAGTATATATCCCATACAACCGATCGTTCAGATAGAAAGATTTTTGGCCATGTCTTCGTTAATTTGGAAAGTATAAACGTGAAACTCGGTGATATATATTTTAATATATCATAGATTTCCTGTAAAAATCACTTTGATCGGAGCTATATATAGTTATATCCCATACAACCGATCGTTCAGATAAGGGCGTTTTTTGCCTTTTTTTATTTTATATTTATCTTAAAAATCGTTTAGGTAAGTACACCTGTTCACTATATATTTCTTATCTTATACATCTGATTATTTGGAGATTACGAACGGGATAAGATTATTGTTCAGCCCCATTCATGAAAGGTATGAAGTCTTCTGCACAGCCGAAGACAGTCCCGTCCTTACTTGTTTCAATTAGAAACAAGTTTTTCTAAGCGGGCTCGCCCTTCGGCAGTAATTTGGAGTGTGTTTCTGCCAATGAAAAGCTTCTCAGAGAAAACTCATCTGCCTTGCAGATGCCGTTCCGAGTCGGCATTAAACCTTAAGGAAGTGTCGTCCGGCAAATTTTTTGTGAAAATTAAAAGGTGCGTGACGAAATTTGTGGCGACCGCCGTGGTGTGATCGTAGCGTGCTCCGCCTACCACAGCGCGATGCAGGGTTCACGTTCCGTCAAAATCTTAGAAACAAGTTTTTTCAATTAAAAGAAAATTTTTCTAAACGTGATCGCCCCTCGGCAGTGTTTGGAAAGCACTCCGAGTATATTTCTGCAATGAAAAGCTCCCAGTGAAAACTCATGTGTCTCACAGATGTCGTTCGAGGATCGGCATTAAACATTTAGATCACGTAGGGGTAATATGAGCGAAGTGAGGTAGCAAATCATGGCAAAGCAAGGAAAGGAAATGAAAAGTTTTGTGTACATTATGTGTTATCAACGAGGTATAGAAGAGTTATCGATTTTTTATCGACGAGTTGTCTGTTCTGTTATCGAAAAGTTATCGATATATTATCCAAAATTAATAGACTATTTATCTACATGTTATGAAAATGATACCGATTTGTTATCAAAAGTTATCGGAGTCTTACAAAACCAATACGTTTGCTGGCGAAAATTTATCGCTTTTTTATCGAAAAGTTATTGACTTATTATTGAAAAGTTATCGATTAGTTATAGATGTTTCAACAAAAATATATTAATTTATTTAATAATTTGGGAATAATTTAAACAACGTGACATCAGGACGGACAAGCGACAGCTGTTTCGATTATACTGTGTAAATCTCTTTAAAGCCTTTTCTGAAAAGACTTACAAGGTATAATTGAAACAGCTGTCGCCTTGTCCGTCCTAACGTCACGTTGTTTAAATTTTTCCCAAATTATTAAATAATTTATAAATTGCTTCAAATAAATGTTTTCATGCATTTAAAGAAAAAAGGCAACCCCCGTTTAACTCATAAAAATATATACATTTTTTATCGAAAAATTATCGACTCGTTATCGCGGTGATTTCAATTTTTAAAGACATTTGATCAATAAAACTTTTTTTAAACATTATATTTTATATTTACACATCGAGTCACATGAATTTTTTTATAGGATAGAGCCCTTAACTTGAAGAAAGTATTGAGATAGAACAAGTTTTTCTAACGAGCCTTGTTAACACAGTTGAAAGAGGGAGTTTTTTGATTCTAATTTGATTTGATGGAGATTTTTGAAACTGTTATATGAATGCATGGGTCTTCAAGGGCCCTATTAAGGTGGCAGACACACTATAGCAAACAACAATATTATATATTAAATAATTTATACCTCATTTATTGGCAATTTAATACCGCAAAAAAAAATTTAAAGCTGCGTCCGGTTCCGAGAAACGGGAGTGTCTGCTAGCTTAAGACTCAAGCCAGCAGACACTTCGTGAAAACACGACCTACGACTTCCGAACGACTTGGATAAATGATATTACATTTATTGGCAATTTAATACCGCAAAAAAAAATGTTTAGCTGCGTCCGGTTCCGAGAAACGGGAGTGTCTGCTAGCTTAAGACTCAAGCCAGCAGACACTTCGTGAAAACACGACCTACGACTTCCGAACGACTTGGATAATTGATATTGCATTTATTGGCAATTTAGTACCGCAAAAAAAAATTTAAAGCTGCGTCCGGTTCCGAGAAACGGGAGTTTCTGCTAGCTTAAGACTCAAGCCAGCAGACACTTCGTGAAAACACGACCTACGACTTCCGAACGACTTGGATAATTGATATTACATTTATTGGCAATTTAATACCGCAAACAAAAATTTAAAGCTGCGTCCGGTTCCGAGAAACGGGAGTGTCTGCTAGCTTAAGACTCAAGCCAGCAGACACTTCGTGAAAACACGACCTACGACTTCCGAACGACTTGGATAATTGATATTACATTTATTGGCAATTTAGTACCGCAAAAAAAAATTTAAAGCTGCGTCCGGTTCCGAGAAACGGGAGTGTCTGCTAGCTTAACTCAAGCCAGCAGACACTTCGTGAAAACACGACCTACGACTTCCGAACGACTTGGATAATTGATATTACATTTATTGGCAATTTAATACCGCAAAAAAAAATTTAAAGCTGCGTCCGGTTCCGAGAAACGGGAGTGTCTGCTAGCTTGAGACTCAAGCCAGCAGACACTTCGTGAAAACACGACCTACGACTTCCGAACGACTTGGATAATTGATACTACATTTATTGGCAATTTAATACTTAAGGTGTCATTTTATCTATTATGAAATTTTTGCGCCTAAAATTAGTACTGCTAAATTGCGGTATGCATTATACTCAGTTGCAACTGAAATATGTCTCTCCGTTTTATCTTTGCGTCATTCTCCACTTCTATGACCGAAAAAGGATGTGTGTCCACTATTAATTGTAACCGATTTAGCTATAGGTTATACACTATGACCAACAGAGGTGCGTGCCTCCGCTATTCAGAACAACCCGTTTTGAAGCAAGTTATTTACCACTGCTGCGAGTCTTCAATAATTGCCGCTAGATGGACCTCCTAAAAATTATCTAAGCATTTTTTTAACCACAAGTGTAGATGTATATGAAGAGTAAAGAAGAGCAAGATGTATTTCATAATTTATGTTCTTTAGGATGGGCCAGATATAAAAAGTAAAATTTTTTCTTTTGGTATAGTAAAAATGTTGTTGAGAACAACGAAAAAGATGGTCCTTAAAAATTGCAGCTTTTAATTTTTATTTTAAGAAGTGCCTCATCGCGATTTTAGTTTCTCCATACAAAATTATATGGGAAGGTTTTGATGTTTTATTTGAAGTGTACCTGCGCTTTAACGACTGGGTCTTAAATGATGAGCAATACCCATTCGTATAAAAAATTGGACGATCTACAAAAAAAGTCTAAAGAGATTTTTCACTAGGACGAATCGTTTGTAAGATATTCTGGGTTGAATGTCAACCCCAAATGCAAAGATCTGCATATTTTACCTAAACTTTGAACCATTGACTTAGGCTCTTAAGAAGGATTCTGGCTATGCAGTGTTGAAGCCAATTAAATTTGAGTAAGACAAAGTGTGAGTTTCAAGCAGCTGAGAATCCGTGTTGATTAAAAAAAAATGTTAAGACTAACTTACGCACTTTTGCCATATATTACAGGAGAATAATAGAGTTTTCTTTTCTGAAATAAATGTTTTCCTAAGTAAATGGTAAAGCCTTAATAGATTTACTCCTGCCCCAGAAAATTTTCAACTTTTATAGTGCATGCAAAGAACATAAATGGCTACCCCGTGTATTAGCTGATTTTCAAAAACGCACACAGAATTATTTCCTTCATTTCAATTTTCGTCGCTAAAAATTTGTGAAGCTATGAAAATAAATTGCCACGGTCAGATGGTTAAGCAGGGTTGTACTGCCACACCGCCATTTTTTGCAGGGTAAAAGTGTAACGCTTTTGCGTTGCGAACAGGCAACAATTACACAAAAGAACGAAATACCCCGCAAAGGCGTTACCTGCTTTTTAGAATAGAAAAAAATATAATCATATGTATTTAATTAGCGAGCTTTGTTCATATTGCTTTATACAATGGTTTTTGTAATTGATATTAGAGAAAAATTGTAAGTTTACAAACGGCGATGGTTACTAGGACATGTTTCTGAATTTCACTTCTTCATCAGCTAGCTTTTCGGGAGCTGAGCGTTGAACTCGAATCTCCAACATTCATATAAGTGCAAGCCTTTAGCTGCTAAGCCATATGAATGTCCCGTTGTTCTCTGTACAATTGGTCTCTAAGAGTTGCCTTTTTGTTTATATTCCTTTTGATCACAATGTAGGCACATACACTCTGTATGTAGTTTATTCCTAATGGTGTGGATATGATTTTTAGGCGCGCTTTTGAAAGCTTAGTAACATTTGTTCGGATTTTTACAGTATTTGTTTTTAATACTTCCGCTGTTACTATTATATCAATAAGATCATATGTATTTAATTAGCGAGCTTTGCTCATATTGCTTTATACAATGGTTTTTGTAATTGACAACGCTCAGCTGCCGAAAAGCTAGCTGATGAAGAAGTGAAATTCAGAAACATGTCCTAGTAACCTTCGCCGTTTGTAAACTTACAATTTTTCTCTAATATCAATTAGAAAAAAATATATTTACAACTCTTGCGCCGCGTACAAAAATCATAACACTTTTGTCAGAAAAGAAAACGCTATAAGACCGGATCATTAAGTAAACGTCATTAAAGCGTAGGTACACGTCGAATAAAAATTTACTATGTAATTTGTTAGAGAAAACTAGATTCGCATGATGCACCTCTTAACATTAAAATTAAAACCTGCAATTTTGACAGGCTAAATTTTTCGTTTCCTAAACAATATTTTCTAATAGCATGAGATAGCAGGAGATCTACCCTAGTGCGTACATATGAAAACAGATATGTACAATGTGCATGCCAGGGTTGCCGTTTGGATACAATTGTATACATTTGAATACATTTTTAATGAGTGGATACAAAGATACAAAAAATCTTAAATGTATACATTTTTATTCTGGAAGATTCAACCTCTGTCACTGTCACGGGAACTAAAAATTTTCAGTAAGATTTCTAAAAAATGTTTGAATATGCAGTTTTATAGTAAATCAAATTTTAGAATGATATTTATTTTTTCCTTTATATCTATATTATATATATAGATAAACCGCATTTCTTCTACATAATTATTTTGTTGGTATTGGTTTTGTTTCAAATAAGTAGTGTTTATTAAGAAACGTATAAACAATAATTCCGTTTAAATAAACGCGTTTCGATATGTTAAATAGAAAAACCTTTATAACAGCGACATTTATTTAAAACTGAGCGTTGGTAAAATTTTATAAAATTCAGTTGTGTGATCCGTTTAGCCAAAATAGTGCGGTGATGTTTTGTTTTAAATATTATTAATTTCAAAATTTTGTTTCACACATTATATAAAATTCAGACGAAATGACTCAAAAACTATGTATCAATCTATTAAAACGAATTGATACATTTTTTCAGGAATGATACACTTTAGGAACAAAAAAAATTGCGCGAGTGGCAACGCTGGAACATACATTCAAGGTAGCGAGCATACTTACTACAAATGATTTGAGTAATGAGTAAATTTAGTTGCATGAATATGTTGATTGTGTATGTGTTAGCACAAACTGATATGTTTGCTACTATAACGGTTTCTAAAATACATCTCGCTCTACTATTTTTCGAAAATCAGAGAAAAGTTTGTATTTCGATATGTTTCAAATGGCATGCGCGCAGGATTTCTGCGCTAATAGGTACATATGAAAACGTTCATATTAGGGTGGTTCGAAAAAAAATTTTGTCCAAATTCTATCGTCTGAAATGTTTCAATTTGATGTAAAAATAAAACCCTCACCAAAGTTTGGTCCTATTACTCCACCCTAAGTGGTACCCGAAAAACGGATTTCCCGCCGGGTTTTGAGGTCTTGTACAGGCTTCAAACAATTTGTATGATTTTTTTCTCTAATCATATCATTTATAAACACTCTTTAATATATTGAGATCTTAATTACGACTTTTGTCCAAAAGTCGTGGCCATTTGAAGTTGTGTTCTTTGACGAAATTGTGTAAACAGTTATTTCACACTTAAAAAGTGTATTGAAATGATAAAGCATAAATTCACATAGCCATAACTAAAACAATATAATAATAACATAAATTCGTAATTAAGGTCGCAATACATTAAGTGTTTTCAAATGATATGATTAGAAAAAAATCATAAAAACTTTTTGTAACCTGTACAAGACCTCAAAACTAGGCAAAATGGCACATAAAAGATTTTCGTAAAAAGTTGAGTAAATTCAAGTTTGGACAAACAAGTAAGGAAGGTTAAGTTCGGGTGTAACCGAACATTACATACTCAGTTGAGAGCTATGGTGACAACATAAGGGAAAATAACCATGTAGGAAAATGAACCGAGGGAAACCCTGGAATGTGTATCAAATGAAAGGCGTTAAAGAGTATTTTATGAGGGAGTGGGCCATAGTTCTATAGGTGGATGCCATTTAGGGATATAGCCATAAAGGTGGATCAGGGTTGACTCTAGAATGCGTTTGTACGATATGGGTTTCAAATGAAAGGTGTTAATGAGTATTTTAAAAGGGAGTAATCCTTAGTTCCATAGGTGGACGCCATTTCGAGATATCGCCACAAAGGTGGACCAGGGGTGACCCTAGAATTTGTTTGTACAATATGGGTATCAAAAAAAAGGTGTTAATGAGTATTTTAAAAGGGAGTAATCCTTAGTTCCATAGGTGGACGCCGTTTCGAGATATCGCCATAAGGTGGACCAGGGGTGACCCTAGAATTTGTTTGTACAATATGGGCATCAAACGAAAGGTGTTAATGAGTATTTTAAAAGGGAGTGGGCTTTAGTTCTATAGGTGGACGCCGTTTCGAAATATCGCCCTAAAGGTGGACCAGGGGTGACTCTAGAATATGTTTGTACGATATGGGTTTCAAATGAAAGGTGTTAATGAGTATTTTAAAAGGGCGTGGGGCTTAGTTCTATAGGTGGACGCCTTTTCGAGATATCGCCATAAAGGTGGACCAGGGGTGACTCTAGAATGAGTTTGTACGATATGGGTATCAAATTAAAGGTATTAACGAGAGTTTTAAAAGGGAGTGGTGTGAAGGCGTTTTCCAGATATCGACCAAAATGTGGACCAGGGTGACCCAGAACATCATCTGTTGGATACAGCTAATTTATTTATATATGTAATACCTGCCAAGATTTTAAGGGCTTTTTATTTCGCCCTGTATAATTTTTCATTTTCTTCTACTTAATATGGTAGGTGTCACAACCATTTTATAAAGTTTTTTCTAAAGTTATATTTCGCGTCAATAAAACAATCCAATTACCTTACCATGTTTCATGCTTTTTTTCGTATTTGGTATAGAATTATGGCATTTTTTCATTTTTCGTAATTTTCGATATCGAAAAAGTGGGCGTGGTCATAGTCGGATTTCGTTCATTTTTCATACCAAGATAAAGTGAGTTCAAGTAAGCACGTGAACTAAGTTCATTAAAGATATGTCGATTTTTGCCCAAGTTATCGTGTTAACGGCCATGCGGAAGGACAGACGGACGCCTGTGTATAAAAACTGGGCGTGGCATCAACCGATTTCGCCCATTTTCACAGAAAACAGTTAATGTCATAAAATCTATGCCCCTACCAAATTTCAAAAGGATTGGTTAATATTTGTTCGACTTATGGCGTTAAAAGTATCCTAGACAAATTAAATGAAAAAGGGCGGAGCCACGCCCATTTTGAAATTTTCTTTTATTTTTGTATTTTGTTGCACCATATCATTACTGGAGTTGAATGTTGACATAATTTACTTATATACTGCAAAGATATTAAATTTTTTGTTAAAATTTTACTTAAAACAAAAAAATTGTTTAAAGTGGGCGTGGCCCTTCTCCGATTTTGCTAATTTTTATTAAGCGTACATATAGTAATAGGAGTAACGTTCCTGCCAAATTTCATCATATCTTCAACGACTGCCAAATTACAGCTTGCAAAACTTTTAAATTACCTTCTTTTAAAAGTGGGCGGTGCCACGCCCATTGTCCAAAATTTTACTAATTTTCTATTCTGCGTCATAAGTTCAACTCATCTACCAAGTTTCGTCGCTTTAGCTGTCTTTTGTAATGAATTATCGCACTTTTTCGGTTTTTCGAAATTTTCGATATCGAAAAAGTGGGCGTGGTTATAGTCCGATATCGTTCATTTTAAATAGCGATCTGAGATGTGTACTCAGGAACCTGCATACCAAATTTCATCAAGATACCTCAAAATTTACTCAAGTTATCGTGTTAACGGACGGACGGACGGACGGACGGACGGACGGACATGGCTCAATCAAATTTTTTTTTGATCCTGATTATTTTGATATATAGAAGTCTATATCTATCTCGATTCCTTTATATATGTACAACCAACCGTTATCCAATCAAACTTAATATACTCTGTGAGCTCTGCTCAACTGAGTATAAAAATAGTTGTTCCCATGTTAACGAAACGGGACAATAAAATAAAAATATCGTACCCTGTAGAGTGGAGTTATAGGACCCATCTTTGGTGAGGGTTTTTTGTTTTTAATAAAATAGAAACATTTGAGAGGATGGAAATTGAAAAGTTGTTTTTCTCGGCACACCCTAAAGCACATATGTACATACATATGTACCCGTTATCAGAAATCCTGCGCGCAAGCGGGAAAATACAAATACGAAATATGCACAAACTTTTCTCTGATTTTCGAAAGAAAGAAGACCGACATGTATTTCAGAAACCGTTATAGTTGCGAACATCATCAACACAAAAACAATCAACATATTGATGCAACTAAATTTACGCATTATTTAAATCATTGTATGCGCGGTAACATGTACATTGTACATGTGTACATATGTATGTATGCATGTATGTTCATACGTGTTTTCGTGAAGCGTCTGCTGGCTTCAGACTTAAGGGCCCATTACTGATACTTAGCATAGACTTGACTTGACTTGGGGTAAACTTGGCAATTTAGCACCGATTATACTCCACTTAGCCCATACACTCTGGCATCATAATCAATAAGTGTCAATCTGTATGTCAAAATGAAATGGTAACAAATAAATGGCATCTCAAAATGTAAACGTCACTTAGAACTTACATAGAAAATCAAAATTCAACAGACTTCTAAGTCAAGTGTTGCTAAATTTTGAGTAATCAGTAACATGCAACTCACTGATTTTCGAAAGTTATAATTTATATTTATTAGGGTCGGCAAAATATAAAATTTAATTTTTCCTTTTGGTATAGTGAAAATATTTTTCAGGACAACGAAACATTTAGGCAATCAATAAGGTATAAATTATTGTAGTCGTTAGGGAGCTGTAGGTCGTGTTGTCAAGAAGTGTCTGCTGACTAGAGTCTTAAGCTAGCAGACACCCCCGTTTCTCGGAACCGAACGCAGCTAAACAATTTTTTTTGCGGTATTAAATTGCCAGTAAATGTAATATCAATTATCCAAGTCGTTTGGAAGTCGTAGGTCGTGTTTTCACGAAGTGTCTGCTGGCTTGAGTCTTAAGCTAGCAGACACTCCCGTTTCTCGGAACCGGACGCAGCTTAAATTTTTTTTTTTGCGGTATTAAATTGCCAATAAATGTAATATCAATTATCCAAGTCGTTCGGAAGTCGTAGGTCGTGTTTTCACGAAGTGTATGCTGGCTTGAGTCTTAAGCTAGCAGACACTCCCGTTTCTCGGAACCGGACGCAGCTTAAAATTTTTTTTTGCGGTATTAAATTGCCAATAAATGTAATATCAATTATCCAAGTCGTTCGGAAGTCGTAGGTCGTGTTTTCACGAAGTGTCTGCTGGCTTGAGTCTTAAGCTAGAAGACACTCCCGTTTCTCGGAACCGGACGCAGCTTTAAATTTTTGTTTGCGGTATTAAATTGCCAATAAATGTAATATCAATTATCCAAGTCGTTCGGAAGTCGTAGGTCGTGGTTTCACGAAGTGTCTGCTGGCTTGAGTCTTAAGCTAGCAGACACTCCCGTTTCTCGGAACCGGACGCAGCTTTAAATTTTTTTTTTGCGGTATTAAATTGCCAATAAATGTAATATCAATTATCCAAGTCGTTCGGAAGTCGTAGGTCGTGTTTTCACGAGGTGTCTGCTGGCTTGAGTCTTAAGCTAGCAGACACTCCCGTTTCTCGGAACCGGACGCAGCTTAAATTTTTTTTTTGCGGTACTAAATTGCCAATAAATGTAATATCAATTATCCAAGTCGTTCGGAAGTCGTAGGTCGTGTTTTCACGAAGTGTCTGCTGGCTTGAGTCTTAAGCTAGAAGACACTCCCGTTTCTCGGAACCGGACGCAGCTTTAAATTTTTGTTTCCGGTATTAAATTGCAATAAATGTAATATCAATTATCCAAGTCGTTCGGAAGTCGTAGGTCATGTTTTCACGAAGTGTCTGCTGGCTTGAGTCTTAAGCTAGCAGACACTCCCGTTTCTCGGAACCGGACGCAGCTTAAAATTTTTTTTTTTGCGGTACTAAATTGCCAATAAATGCAATATCAATTATCCAAGTCGTTCGGAAGTCGTAGGTCGTGTTTTCACGAAGTGTCTGCTGGCTTGAGTCTTAAGCTAGCAGACACTCCCGTTTCTCGGAACCGGACGCGGCTTTAAATTTTTTTTTGCGGTATTAAATTGCCAATAAATGTAATATCAATTATCCAAGTCGTTCGGAAGTCGTAGGTCGTGTTTTCACGAAGTGTCTGCTGGCTTGAGTCTTAAGCTAGCAGACACTCCCGTTTCTCGGAACCGGACGCAGCTTTAAATTTTTGTTTGCGGTATTAAATTGCCAATAAATGTAATATCAATTATCCAAGTCGTTCGGAAGTCGTAGGTAGTGTTTTCACGAAGTGTCTGCTGGCTTGAGTCTTAAGCTAGCAGACACTCCCGTTTCTCGGAACCGGACGCAGCTTTAAATTTTTGTTTGCGGTATTAAATTGCCAATAAATGTAATATCAATTATCCAAGTCGTTCGGAAGTCGTAGGTCGTGTTTTCACGAAGTGTCTGCTGGCTTGAGTCTCAAGCTAGCAGACACTTCCGTTTCTCGGAACCGGACGCAGCTTAAAATTTTTTTTTGCGGTATTAAATTGGCAATAAATGTAATATCAATTATCCAAGTCGTTCGGAAGACGTAGGTCGTGTTTTCACGAAGTGTCTGCTGGCTTGAGTCTTAAGCTAGCAGACACTCCCGTTTCTCGGAACCGGACGCAGCTTTAAATTTTTGTTTGCGGTATTAAATTGCCAATAAATGTAATATCAATTATCCAAGTCGTTCGGAAGTCGTAGGTCGTGTTTTCACGAAGTGTCTGCTGGCTTTAGTCTTAAGCTAGCAGACACTCCCGTTTCTCGGAACCGGACGCAGCTTAAAATTTTTTTTTGCGGTACTAAATTGCCAATAAATGTAATATCAATTATCCAAGTCGTTCGGAAGTCGTAGGTCGTGTTTTCACGAAGTGTCTGCTGGCTTGAGTCTTAAGCTAGCAGACACTCCCGTTTCTCGGAACCGGACGCAGCTTTAATTTTTTTTTGCTGTATTAAATTGCCAATAAATGTAATATCAATTATCCAAGTCGTTCGGAAGTCGTAGGTCGTGTTTTCACGAAGTGTCTGCTGGCTTGAGTCTTAAGCTAGCAGACACTCCCGTTTCTCGGAACCGGACGCAGCTTTAAATTTTTTTTGCGGTATTAAATTGCCAATAAATGTAATATCAATTATCCAAGTCGTTCGGAAGTCGTAGGTCGTGTTTTCACGAAGTGTCTGCTGGCTTGAGCCTTAAGCTAGCAGACACTCCCGTTTCTCGGAACCGGACGCAGCTTTAAATTTTTTTTTGCGGTATTAAATTGGCAATAAATGTAATATCAATTATCCAAGTCGTTCGGAAGTCGTAGGTCGTGTTTTCACGAAGTGTCTGCTGGCTTGAGTCTTAAGCTAGCAGACACTCCCGTTTCTCGGAACCGGACGCAGCTTTAAATTTTTTTTTGTGGTACTAAATTGCCAATAAATGTAATATAAATTATCCAAGTCGTTCGGAAGTCGTAGGTCGTGTTTTCACGAAGTGTCTGCTGGCTTGAGCCTTAAGCTAGCAGACACTCCCGTTTCTCGGAACCGGACGCAGCTTTAATTTTTTTTTGCGGTATTAAATTGCCAATAAATGTAATATCAATTATCCAAGTCGTTCGGAAGTCGTAGGTCGTGTTTTCACGAAGTGTCTGCTGGCTTGAGTCTTAAGCTAGCAGACACTCCCGTTTCTCGGAACCGGACGCAGCTTTAAATTTTTGTTTGCGGTATTAAATTGCCAATAAATGTAATATCAATTATCCAAGTGGTTCGGAAGTCGTAGGTCGTGTTTTCACGAAGCGTCTGCTGGCTTGAGTCTCAAGCTAGCAGACACTCCCGTTTCTCGGAACCGGACGCAGCTTTAAATTTTTTTTGCGGTTTTAAATTGGCAATAAATGTAATATCAATTATCCAAGTCGTTCGGAAGACGTAGGTCGTGTTTTCACGAAGTGTCTGCTGGCTTGAGTCTTAAGCTAGCAGACACTCCCGTTTCTCGGAACCGGACGCAGCTTTAATTTTTGTTTGCGGTATTAAATTGCCAATAAATGTAATATCAATTATCCAAGTCGTTCGGAAGTCGTAGGTCGTGTTTTCACGAAGTATCTGCTGGCTTGAGTCTTAAGCTAGCAGACACTCCCGTTTCTCGGAACCGGACGCAGCTTTAAATTTTTTTTGCGGTATTAAATTGCCAATAATGTAATATCAATTATCCAAGTCGTTCGGAAGTCGTAGGTCGTGTTTTCACGAAGTGTCTGCTGGCTTGAGTCTTAAGCTAGCAGACACTCCCGTTTCTCGGAACCGGACGCAGCTTTAAATTTTTTTTTGCGGTACTAAATTGCCAATAAATGTAATATCAATTATCCAAGTCGTTCGGAAGTCGTAGGTCGTGTTTTCACGAAGTGTCTGCTGGCTTGAGTCTTAAGCTAGCAGACGCTCCCGTTTCTCGGAACCGGACGCAGCTTTAAATTTTTTTTTGTGGTACTAAATTGCCAATAAATGTAATATCAATTATCCAAGTCGTTCGGAAGTCGTAGGTCGTGTTTTCACGAAGTGTCTGCTGGCTTGAGTCTTAAGCTAGCAGACACTCCCGTTTCTCGGAACCGGACGCAGCTTTAAATTTTTTTTTGTGGTACTAAATTGCCAATAAATGTAATATCAATTATCCAAGTCGGTCGGAAGTCGTAGGTCGTGTTTTCACGAAGTGTCTGCTGGCTTGAGTCTCAAGCTAGCAGACACTCCCGTTTCTCGGAACCGGACGCAGCTTTAAATTTTTTTTTGCGGTATTAAATTGGCAATAAATGTAATATCAATTATCCAAGTCGTTCGGAAGACGTAGGTCGTGTTTTCACGAAGTGTCTGCTGGCTTGAGTCTTAAGCTAGCAGACACTCCCGTTTCTCGGAACCGGACGCAGCTTTAATTTTTGTTTGCGGTATTAAATTGCCAATAAATGTAATATCAATTATCCAAGTCGTTCGGAAGTCGTAGGTCGTGTTTTCACGAAGTATCTGCTGGCTTGAGTCTTAAGCTAGCAGACACTCCCGTTTCTCGGAACCGGACGCAGCTTTAAATTTTTTTTGCGGTATTAAATTGCCAATAATGTAATATCAATTATCCAAGTCGTTCGGAAGTCGTAGGTCGTGTTTTCACGAAGTGTCTGCTGGCTTGAGTCTTAAGCTAGCAGACACTCCCGTTTCTCGGAACCGGACGCAGCTTTAAATTTTTTTTTGCGGTACTAAATTGCCAATAAATGTAATATCAATTATCCAAGTCGTTCGGAAGTCGTAGGTCGTGTTTTCACGAAGTGTCTGCTGGCTTGAGTCTTAAGCTAGCAGACCCTCCCGTTTCTCGGAACCGGACGCAGCTTTAAATTTTTTTTTGTGGTACTAAATTGCCAATAAATGTAATATCAATTATCCAAGTCGTTCGGAAGTCGTAGGTCGTGTTTTCACGAAGTGTCTGCTGGCTTGAGTCTTAAGCTAGCAGACACTCCCGTTTCTCGGAACCGGACGCAGCTTTAAATTTTTTTTTGTGGTACTAAATTGCCAATAAATGTAATATCAATTATCCAAGTCGTTCGGAAGTCGTAGGTCGTGTTTTCACGAAGTGTCTGCTGGCTTGAGTCTTAAGCTAGCAGACACTCCCGTTTCTCGGAACCGGACGCAGCTTTAAATTTTTGTTTGCGGTATTAAATTGCCAATAAATGTAATATCAATTATCCAAGTCGTTCGGAAGTCGTAGGTCGTGTTTTCACGAAGTGTCTGCTGGCTTGAGTCTCAAGCTAGCAGACACTCCCGTTTCTCGGAACCGGACGCAGCTTTAAATTTTTTTTTGCGGTATTAAATTGGCAATAAATGTAATATCAATTATCCAAGTCGTTCGGAAGACGTAGGTCGTGTTTTCACGAAGTGTCTGCTGGCTTGAGTCTTAAGCTAGCAGACACTCCCGTTTCTCGGAACCGGACGCAGCTTTAAATTTTTGTTTGCGGTATTAAATTGCCAATAAATGTAATATCAATTATCCAAGTCGTTCGGAAGTCGTAGGTCGTGTTTTCACGAAGTGTCTGCTGGCTTGAGTCTTAAGCTAGCAGACACTCCCGTTTCTCGGAACCGGACGCAGCTTTAATTTTTTTTTGCGGTATTAAATTGCCAATAAATGTAATATCAATTATCCAAGTCGTTCGGAAGTCGTAGGTCGTGTTTTCACGAAGTGTCTGCTGGCTTGAGTCTTAAGCTAGCAGACACTCCCGTTTCTCGGAACCGGACGCAGCTTTAAATTTTTTTTGCGGTATTAAATTGCCAATAAATGTAATATCAATTATCCAAGTCGTTCGGAAGTCGTAGGTCGTGTTTTCACGAAGTGTCTGCTGGCTTGAGCCTTAAGCTAGCAGACACTCCCGTTTCTCGGAACCGGACGCAGCTTTAAATTTCTGTTTGCGGTATTAAATTGCCAATAAATGTAATATCAATTATCCAAGTCGTTCGGAAGTCGTAGGTAGTGTTTTCACGAAGTGTCTGCTGGCTTGAGTCTTAAGCTAGCAGACACTCCCGTTTCTCGGAACCGGACGCAGCTTTAAATTTTAGTTTGCGGTATTAAATTGCCAATAAATGTAATATCAATTATCCAAGTCGTTCGGAAGTCGTAGGTCGTGTTTTCACGAAGTGTCTGCTGGCTTGAGTCTCAAGCTAGCAGACACTCCCGTTTCTCGGAACCGGACGCAGCTTTAAATTTTTTTTTGCGGTATTAAATTGGCAATAAATGTAATATCAATTATCCCAGTCGTTCAGAAGACGTAGGTCGTGTTTTCACGAAGTGTCTGCTGGCTTGAGTCTTAAGCTAGCAGACACTCCCGTTTCTCGGAACCGGACGCAGCTTTAATTTTTGTTTGCGGTATTAAATTGCCAATAAATGTAATATCAATTATCCAAGTCGTTCGGAAGTCGTAGGTCGTGTTTTCACGAAGTATCTGCTGGCTTGAGTCTTAAGATAGCAGACACTCCCGTTTCTCGGAACCGGACGCAGCTTTAAATTTTTTTTGCGGTCTTAAATTGCCAATAATGTAATATCAATTATCCAAGTCGTTCGGAAGTCGTAGGTCGTGTTTTCACGAAGTGTCTGCTGGCTTGAGTCTTAAGCTAGCAGACACTCCCGTTTCTCGGAACCGGACGCAGCTTTAAATTTTTTTTTGCGGTACTAAATTGCCAATAAATGTAATATCAATTATCCAAGTCGTTCGGAAGTCGTAGGTCGTGTTTTCACGAAGTGTCTGCTGGCTTGAGTCTTAAGCTAGCAGACACTCCCGTTTCTCGGAACCGGACGCAGCTTTAAATTTTTTTTTGTGGTACTAAATTGCCAATAAATGTAATATCAATTATCCAAGTCGTTCGGAAGTCGTAGGTCGTGTTTTCACGAAGTGTCTGCTGGCTTGAGTCTTAAGCTAGCAGACACTCCCGTTTCTCGGAACCGGACGCAGCTTTAAATTTTTTTTTGCGGTATTAAATAGCCAATAAATGAGGTATAAATTATTTAATATATAATATTGTTGTTTGCTATAGTTTGTCTGCCACCTTAATAGGACCGGTCTTCAAGACCTTTACAACACACATAAACGTCCTCTATGGCTCTGCAGTCCATTTCACATATTCCATTTTTTCATTGTTTGGTGAAACGAGGAGTGGGAAAACAACTAAGAAGTACATTAAAAGAAAAAAGAAAGATTGTTAAGAAAAAAATAATGAAATTTAAATTTTAAAATCGGACTAGAAGACTTGGCAGACGTTGTCCTGCCCTAAATTTGGCCTATCTGCATATATTTTAATAAACTTTTTCCGTCTGACTCTGCCCTCCCCCCTTCTTCACTATTTCCTAATCCTTTATTCACTCCTCCCTCCGTCTTTTTCGCTTCATCTATCTCCACCTTCGTCTCATTCTATCTCTTTCTCAATCTCCTTCTCTCTTTTCTCTTCTCAATTCCTTCTCATTCTTCTGCATCCATTATTGCCTGTCCCAGAGGGTGGTATGTATTTTATTCCAGTACCAGTCCCACTCCGAGTCCTAGTCCCAGTGCGTCTCTGGATAATATATTACTCTGTACTAAAGCACTCATCAACAGCTTTCATTTGATATCCATATTTTGTAAACACTGTCTAGGCGATCTTTCTATCTGAACGATCGGTTGTATGGCATATAACTATATATAGCTCCGATCAAAGTGATTTTTTAAGGATATCTTCTATGATATATTAGAATATATATCACCGAGTTTCACTTTTATCCGACAAATGCCTAATATAATACAAAAATACATCCTTGTGCCAAATTTCATTGAGATATCCAAAAATTTGAGGGACTAGTTTGCGTTCAAACAGACAGACGGACGGACGCACAGACGGACATGGCTATATCAACTCAGTTCGTCGCCCTGATCAATTCGGTATACTTAATGGTGAGTCTATCTTCTATATTTCTGAACGTTACAAACATCGGACCAAAGTTAATATATCATTTCATGTTCATGAAAGGAATAAAAACTTGGTTCTGAGGTTTTAATGTTGCGTTGCGAGGGGTGTAAACCCAGGATTTTCGGTGCGGTGGGCGAATCACGCTATATTTTGTATACAAAACTTAATATTTCCCACCCCACTTACTGTTTCAACTCAAACCTACACTTACCGGACGGCTGCATAAAATAAACGCAGGATGTTGCCAACAGCTCTATAAAAATTTACATTTCCATACAAACGTATATTAAAGTAAATAATATGTTCATGAGCTTGCATATGTGTGAGCGTAACTATGTAAAGAAATGTGTGTGCGTGTGCTGATAAACCTTTTTTTGCCGCTCGTTTTTACTTATTTGGCGCATATTCTTCTCATATCCTGTTTGCCTGCATCCGCTTCGTTTCCTTTATTTGCATTATACTTTTTTTTACTCTTGTTGCTATTTTTTTGTAAATTTGTTTTCCTTTTTTGTTGTTTTCTCATTTTTTGCAATCGAAGTTATTGTCATAACAACCATACGCTCTTCTTTCATTGTTGTTGATTTTTTATGTACAATGATTGCTCTTGTTAAGGCTAAAAAAAATTCTTATACTCCTCAGAAAACGTATAAAAATTATTGCACTGCCTTTTTTTTCAGGACATAAAATAATGATAAAGAATGCACCCAATCATCTTTATCTTAATTCTCATTCACTTCGATTCTTCTTGACTATTTAATGTGGCTGTGCTGCACTTCGATGAGTCCGCTGATCTCTTCGCTTACTTGATGTGCTGCATCGATATACATAGCTCTGGGCATTGACTTACTATTCGTTCGTTTTTATTGTTGTGCTTTAACTTGTGCTGCATGTATGTATGCTTACAATTTTCTCTCATCACCTTCCGCAATACTTCAGTTATGCAATTTTTCATAAAAAAATTTTTTTTTGCTTTTTTATTGCTCCACTTCGCGCGCAATACTTTGTTTCATCGTTTGGTGTTGCATACATTTTTCTGTTGTTGTTTTACGTATTTGATAAATAAATATGGCGGTATTTGCCATATACTTCACTACACTTCATTGCTTGCCTTGTGTCTTTTGCTGTTTCCAATTTCTGTCAATCTACATTTGTTTAAGTTCGAGAGTAACTTATCCTTTCATTTTGTATGCAATCATGCATATCCTGTTTGTTCAGTGTTGTTTTTTCTTACTTTTTTTTTATTTTGTATACGAGAACTTTTTTCTTCCCTTGGTTGTTCGTATACGCATTTCATGCTCCGCGGAAATTTCAAATTGCTGGATGTAGATATACCTCTTGAGCAGATGTTATATATTGTATCTGCGGGTTAATGTGGTCTTATGCTTTTTCCTGCTGAAAGCTTATTACTGGACCAAACCTTTCAATGACATCAATACGTCTTCTGTTTGAATTGCCAATACATTTAGCACTGATGGACAGACTCTGTACCTACCAAACTTTGGATTTCAAATAATTGGAAACCCTTTTTTGTCTCTCATACGCCTTCTTCCCGCCTTTCGCCTCACTCTCATTGGCCTTGTCCCACTTCTCGACACTTTTCCTTCCCTTTTTTCTTTTATTTCCACCTAACCGAATTACGCCTACCCTCATTCATTCCCACTAACTCTTTTGCTCTCAATCCTTCTCCCATCCAAACTCCCATTCGCACTCGCATTCTAACACTCACTCCTACATCCACTCCTACCCTGCAAAAATTGTTGGATCATGTGGTCCACTTGTGTCATACTAGAGTACTCCATGGATAAATCTGCTGTAATGCTGAGCTGGAGTATATGGTCCAGTCCGAGGACATCTCAATGTTAATTGTGTCATACTGGGTACTCCATGGATTACTCTGATATAATGCTGATCTGGAGTATATGGTACAGTCCTAGGACATCGCAATGTTAGTTGAACCATATTTTTTGTATGAATTGTGGTTAATTTTGGAGCACTCGCTCGGTCCATAGCGAGTATTCTATACATGCATGCATGGAGTACTCGCGATTTTTTCAGGGTACATCCACTCGCACTCTCACTCTCTATCCGACTCCCAATGTCACTCCTATTAAACTAACGACCTCACGGAAGCTCACTATTCCAAAAACCTGATACAGATTGATAACAGAACTCTTATTTCTATACAGCCCAGCAAGTGCAGTTCAATTATACCCGTTTAAATCTTTGTGCCCAGTAAGCTGAACGATGCTATACTCAAGATAAAATTAAATGCGATCTCAAGCGATAGCAGTAACTCACAGCTCAACTTCACCAAAAAGGAAGCTTAGTCTTACTTTACGCTTGGTTGTAAATTAGCTAACCATAGTTTCTTTCTGGCTTGTAGAATAACTCCGCTTGGAGGATTTTAAACTGACCTGGCAGTAGCAACTTACGGGTGTTATTTCGCTATTCTTCTATCAGACAACCCACAAACCTTATCTTCTCCCTCTTTGACCCACTCGCTCACCAGTTTATATGATATGCTGCTTCAGTTGGGCCGCACAATTTCCCTCTTGTTAGAGTTTAGAGCCTACATTATAAGCCTGTTCCACAATCGAGTCGAAGAGCCTGCCTGTTCAATATTGCACTCAGGGTCAATTATTTTGTTCCTAAAACTTTCATGATGTCAAATATTTAACCTAAGAAGAAAGTGCCAGCGGTGCCTTTCTAATCGAGGTGGGCCTGAAAGGATAAATCATATATTTCCCCCTAAAAACCTTGTTCCATGTTGCTAGCGATATACTGAGTGGATCTAAAGTGACAAAATTGGCTTTCCCGCAGTGGGGTAACAGGCGTTTCTACATAGTCAAAATTTGCCAGTATTGCAAGGAGCGGCTTCCGCGCAACGTAGCGCCAACCCCCCAAATCCGAAGATTATTTACTCCTCCTCTAATGATTAACAGATACCCTTAAAGCTCAAATGTCGGCAACAGATTACATCCATCGGGGGCACTCCAGAATCTTCTTTGTCAGTTATAACAAGCCTTCCAACAAACTGTAGCTCGGTTGACCCTACTGGCTGGCTTCGTGTATGAGGCAAAATTGGCACCATTTTACACAAAAATTGCGACCCTGGCTAGTACTTCTATAAGAAAAATCTCCACGCAAATGGGCTTCATTGGTTGCACTGGTTACACTGTTTCCTTTAAAACGCATATTTTGAGTGGCAATTCGGAGGAATTTACTGAGTGACAACACCGCAGTAAGGAATTTTTTGGACATTAGCCGCTATATAAGGAAATATTATGTGAGCTATATGAATGTTATATTTAAGGGAACCTTTCTTGGGCATTTGCGCTCATATCTTATTCACTTGATTAACGTTCAACTGCAGTTCCCCTACATGGAGAGCAAGCCATGAGTACAAATCAATTATTTTATATGTAGCACTTCAACACTGTACCACGCTTTTTTGTTGTTGTAGTAGCAGTGCTTCGCCTCATTCAATAGATGCGACCACTCACATATCGTCATCAAAATCCTCTATCGGGAGTTTAAGGAAACTTGCAGTCCCACCAGTGTGAGAGTGGTGTTAAAGGCATTGGTTCCACATTGCAATCAAAGTATGTCGGTGTTGACTTTAACTTGGTACAGTATCTAGATCGAAGTTGAACGTGAGTGACGCGCGTCTTCCTAGCGATAATGCTTTCCTCTGCTGCGAATTCGGCTTATATTTAAGAACGGAGTTCGCCGGGCAATTCCTCGTACAAAGGTCCGACGCCTTTTTGTGGTTATCACTAAGGTTTGTGCTTTTCTTCTACATACGGCTGTATTCTCAGGTGCCGTAATTTCTCATAATTCTTGGCAGAAATGAATTCTTAAGCCCCCGGAAGGTGGGGGCTCTTCAATCAGATGTCTGTTGGGATGCCCAGGTTTCTATGTATTCAACAAAAAAAGTTTGTTTAGCATTTCCTCCCTAATAGGGAGTACTCACGCCTCTTTGTTTGGGTGGTGTTCTGGGGACATTAGAGGGCAGCCCGTAGCGATTTTGTTCCACACTTTCTTGCATATGCATAGGTAATAAAATCAATAGCACAGCACAAAAACCCTTTAATACGCTAGAAGTTTTGTAAATTTAAGTCTTAAACAAAACTTGCATTCAATCCTCTATAGACATGCTTCACCCTCCATTTTCTCCTTGTAAATCTGCTTACTTTAAGATATTCTTTAAGCATACGCACGTTATTTATATAAATACCAATGCATTGCGTTGTAAAGATGGTTAAGTAGGACTAAACACACACACACACTCACAAATGATAGAAGTAAACACTGGCATTTGCTGGTTTCTGCACACAATCAAGTCACGTATACGCCATGTAGTACATTTCTTCTGGTTCTACTCGTACTTAGTTGTCATATTTTTGTTATTTGCTCATTCATATGCTGTATAGTGCTTGTAAATATAAATAAATATTTGTTTGCTTGTTTGTTTGTTTGGCTTAAAGGAGCACATAAGCTGATATGCACGTGACTATTACATAAATTGAATAGGAAATCCATTTACCAAATATATAAATAAATAAATAACATAAAAGCAACAAAATTGTTGAATCCGATGTGTATAACATTTTACTAACAAATTAATGTATGAATGTATGTAGCTAAGAATATATTAATAGTCGATAGAATTTATTATGATGACTTCAAATAGAATTTGTTAAATTGAAAATTAAATTGAATTAATTACAGAAAATAGAGACAATTAATTAAAATTTATTGATAGTAAAATAGTGCGAACAATTGTTGTTGTTTTTTTTTTTTTTTTGAGAATATGATGCATGTACGTGAATAATGATTTTATTATTTTTGTTGCTTATGTGAAATTTGTGTTAAGTATTTTATAAACTTAATTAATTTTTGAATTTTTAATTGACTTAATTAGTTTTTTAAACATTTTAAACTAAACGAAATGTGTGTGTTAAAGAGAATATTTTATATTCAAGTAACATGTTGTTGTTATAACGAAAAGGATTTGGAGAATTGTTGTATGAATGACTTCCCTGGGCAAGATATGAGTACAGACCGTTAATAGTGCTTAGAACAGAGAGTTGTGCGCTTTGTGGCTTTCTTTTAGGCTGTTGTGCTGACTTTCTGTTGAGATCAAGGAGCGCAGATGCAGTGAACACTCAACATATAGTAACGAATTTTAGAAATTATTTAATTATCGTGCGAATAAATAGCTCAAATATTCAGTGTAGAAAATTTGTTCTTTATTTACACTACTATGGTGTAGTATTTCACAATAAGATTACTAGCGTACTTCACTTGTAGCATATTAAAATCAAACTGATTCACCATCGCTTGGACAACGTTGCTTTTATAATCTCAGTTCGGCTCGTTCACCTATTTCTCACAGGGTCTAGACTTTTCGCGAAGCGCAGCTATTCGATTATTTATTTTTGTTTTTTTTTAGATATATGTGACCCGGTCTATGAAAAGGTGGCTTATGACTCAAAAAAGAAATTGCGAGAAACAGATGTTTAAGATAAGCAATGCATTTCTTCAGTTTTTAGTAGTTTTTCCTTTGCATTATGAAGAGCCATGCCCAAAAGGCAAAGCAAAAACCAGTTTCTGACCGATATTTTGGCTCCATTGCCATCGAAAAAAATGCTATCAAAAAATCTGAAGATACTTCACCAGCCACCAAAGTGGCATCGAAGGAACCAAAGGCTTCATCGTCTTCATTTGTGCTCTTCTTTCTCTACATTTTTAGTACACTTCTAAGCAAGTTAGGACTTTCTAGTTTTCATCACGTGAAAGAGCGTCTCGAAAGCTATCGAAACTAGAAAAAAAGTGGAAACATTGTTTTTGAGTCATAAGCCACCTTTTCATAGACCGGGTCACATATGTCTTTTAGATATACGAGCTGGACCCGTGCGCATCTTGCGCAACCAATAAAAAAGTCTTTTATCAAATATCAATAGAAATCAGCTGTTCTATCAACCAATTAAAACTTACAGCTGTGTCATAGTACAAACGATTTCTTTGTGTGCTCACAAGCGTTTATTTTTAACAAATTATTTTAATTAAATAAAGCTAAACAAAAGCACAACGACCAAATTGCCCAAAGTTCGCTAATAGGCCGAATCTCCATCTTTACAAACAAAACTTTATTTATAGATTTAGGTTCCAAATAAGAGCGAAAAAGGGACCCGTACATAAAACCAGCAATTAGAAATAATGTATATGATGTATGCGATTATATGTGTGATTAATAAGTTCTGCTCTTAGGTGATGATTTAATGATATGTGATTTTGTCCTTTCCTCCTCGCTCTTAGCCGCTGACTGCATGACATACAAACTCTTCGCTTTTAGGTTCGCTGTTTACATGTATGTGTGGCTGCTTGTTTTGCTGTTTAAATGTGCATATGTGTTATTACTTATTTTGCTGTTGTTGTGCATATAGTTACTAGCCACATAGTGATGTATCGAATATTAGCCACAATACATTAACTTTAGTCGTATTTAAGTCTGTATTAAAACTCTGGATTTTGCTATATTCCTCAAAACTGCAGAAGGATTAAAGTCCTTTTCTTATCCAAAGCAAGCAGAAGAACAAATGAATTCTTATAATACCCAAAACCTTTACCTCCTTCCTGCTTTTGGAAAGCCTCTTAGACATTCACATAAGATAGATTCCAAATGGACCTGAGCTTTCTGTGGGACAATAAAGCTTCCATCGAGAGATTCTTACACTACAAAAAAATGTAGGAAGGTATAATGTCTGTAACACAGATCGCCCAATTTGCTAATGAAAACCCATTTTTAAAATCATATTCTAGGGATCAAAATAAGAAACTTTGCCGAAGGAACCATACCTCTAAACGAATTCTGATGTCCCCCAATTTGGGTCGAACTTTTGGGTAGGGCCAAATTTTGAAAAATCCCACTTTGACCCATTTAGAGTGCTCCAATCGAGTCCAAATGTATGACCGACCCCCACTAACTTTAGAGGCCCGACCCACCGATGTCAGTGGCACACCCCCTGGTACACCCCTGGGAATTCACCATACAAACATTTCAAAAAATCGCCGGTTTTGCACTTTACATGAAAAAATCAGCACAACCATATACATACCAACTGAAAAGAGGTGCACCACTGCGTATACGTAACATTTTACTATTACGTATAAACAAATAAAAAAAATTGCAATAAAATAATTTGAAATGTTTGTATGGTGAACCCCCAGGGGGGGTGCACTTTACAGGATTCTACTAGAGCTCAATAAAAGTGGAGTGAAGGTAGTCGCATACGCAGATGACATCATAATTGCTGTATCAGGTCCCTTCCATTCGGCGCTTCGAAGGTTTCACGTCTGGGCAGCAAAAATGAACGTTGGGTCGTGTGAAAAACACATCAGCAGAAACTGGGGGTCTGAAACCCGAGCTCATGGTGTGGATATATAGGGTCGTCGCCAGACCCATACTTATATCTGGGGGCTATAGTATGATGGCCGGCCAAGTATAAGTAATTTTAAAAAGGTATATTGAGTATAGATAGCAGTAGTGAAGAGATAACATGCGCACTAAATGTGCTGCTAAACCAACTACATGTGGGCCTTCACATTCGTGAAAATGCGATTTGTTTGGCAGTAAGACTTCGCGGGTCTGACTTTTGGAATTCCAGGCAGTATGGCCACATTGGTAGCCTCAGAAGATTTCCCGACATGGCTCCGTCATCAGATTAACACGCGCTATCGATAAGTTTTGAAAGGTGTCATAAGTTGAAATTCCCTCTAAGAGATTACTAAAGGAAGGACGGGGTTCTAAGGTGAGACGCCGCCGCAGCTACAAGAACATTGAGGACAACGAGAAGGAAGGCGAACTTACAAAGGCAGGAGCATTACTAGATGTTGCGGAGGCGTTCGAGATGCATCATCCACTCACATTAATCAAGATACATGGCAGAATTTATAAGATGGCGATATCAAGCTAGAAGTCCTTGGACATCTGCTAGATAATCAAGCAAGTTTAACAGACTAACGTTAGTATAGGAACAGAGGACCTCAAACGGATAACTCATCGTTGACCTTTGTTATCGATAACAAATGCATGACTCATTTATACTTTCTCAGTATCACGCCGACAAAAATCCGACAATAAATGGGTAACAATCCTGATGAAATGTTAAGGTTACTGACCTTGTCATCGGCCAACTTTGAGGAACTTCATGCTGACTTGTCATAAATTCTTTTTAAGCAAAATTTTCCTTGCGCCATCATGTAATACATTGAAATTTATAAGAGTGAAATAAAATCTTAACAAGAAGGTAAAACAAAAAGTTTAAGTGCTAAGATACACGAACATGTGTATGTATGTACAATTGAACTTACGAGAAAATTAGTTTGCAATAAAAAGGTACATCGTGTGTTGTTTATATGTCTGTCACGTCGTATTTAATTTAACGAGCTCAAAGTCTTACTAAAATTTTCTAGCGGAAATGTTGCAAATGCCTTGAAGCTAAGGATTCGACGAAAATGTTATTCATGGCAATGTGTGCTTGCTTATAGATACCCTGAAGGAAACACAAAGTGGCCTGTGAATCAAACGTGCGGGTTTGTGTCTAACAGCTTAGTAACGTTCATAGGAACTGCAAAGGCAGTGATCTACTGCCAATTTATGTGAAATATCCTTATTTGAAAGCATTAGAGACCGCACAAATAAGTAGATACCTATTAGATTTTAAGGCAAAGTATAATTACAATTTGTTCATGAATATAAGTATGTAATATCGTTTGTTTTCGGTGTTTATTGGGATGAAAACTTTTTCTGTACTAAATAATACACGCATGAGTTAAAGGCACTGTGAGGATTTTTCATTGCAGATGCTAGAAGATTTAGTCAAATGTACTGATGTGCTACTCCTATTAAGACAATATCAGCCTAATATCCTACGGTGACTCACTCTTGTCGACAAGTGCTTCTTTGAAGTAAGTAGGCAATTGAATGAAAAGTCCACTCAAGAAGAAACAAACAAAAATAACTCTTTCATCGGAGGCGGGAACAGCTCTTTCGATCCTCTACTTCACAAACAATTCGCGCTCGACTTTCCGCTCGTTCAAGTCGAAAACAGAAACTAATTTGTCCATATGCCCTTTTTGTGTAGCTTTGCTATAGTCATTACCCGATTCAGCAGTTGCAATGCAGCTGGTATTTTTTGGGTGCACCTGCTCCATATTTGGCGACCGAGCAGTTACTACCTGCGTGCTGCCGCAGAGTATCAATCACATATTTTGAGAACCTTAATGAGGGACTGCAACCACGACTTATTCAGGGTAACAATAGTGTTCGTTCATAAGACCAAGGCCAAACCAACCTTGATTACTAGCACGGTGCTAATTGGAGGATATTTGCCCTGTTTAAAGTATTTCTGGAAGGATGTGAGCGGTGTCGGAGCTCTACGAACACTTCATACTGGGCCATTTCATTGTGATCTGCGGCATTCATTAATTGACTTTGTATTGTAGACACTGTGTACTTTATAATAAATATGACTGCAATGGTCAGTGAGTATTGGCATTTAAACTCAGGAATTCGTAGCCATTGGTCAATCCTGGGTTTTATACCGGTCCCACAAAACCCAGTATGATGGCAATAGATGGGCGGCAGTATGAAAATAACTGCATCAGTAGAACAGAATGCAATCAGAAACGTTAGGAGGTGACGGAGAGCATAAGGGATGCCAAGACGGCAAGACGAAATCGACGATGGGGACAAAGCGGAGGCGGAGGTCCATTATTCCATTACCTTATACAGCGTTCGCTTCTCCAGAGGTAGTCGTCGACGGTAGCTGCGGTGTTATTTGCAGATTGTTGCTGGCTCCATCTCTGGACACTCCCGCCTTCATATGTGCACGATATAAACAAGGTGCTAACTGAGGGCGGGGCTATAGCCGAGACTGCGTAAACCGACCCGTGGGTGGGAGGAAAGCGCACATTAAAGGCGAAGCGGTAGCCTCTCAATTTCTATTGATAGTCATATATAACGCCAACTGAACCTTAATCAGGTTATGTGACGCCTCACATTTTTAGAAATTTCACGCGCCCAATGCTTTTATTTAATTATCTGATCAACGCCCTAGATTGATGAGAAGTGTGATGACTAGTACCTAGGACCTACCTATTTATTTTCTAGCTTTTAATATTATTATTATTTAATGTAAGTATTGTTTTCAATAAAACCGTTTAACTTAAACAATTTTTTTTAATTATTTTACTTTCAAGTTTTTAGTCTTTATTTAATTGTCTATTATTTCTCATTATATTTAGTTCATTTAGGTACTCATTATTACAAGGACTCTTTCATGACAATTTGTTACAATCTAGATCCTCAATACATAATCCTTCCAAAGACTTTACTCGACTCGGCGCCACGTATGCTTGCCCCTCCTCGAACTCCAAAGTATTCTGATGTCACTTCTACCGGGCTTTATGTAATATTTGTTCCAAATATGAGCCAAATCGGACCACAAATACGATATTTTTTAATATCTCGACCCTTGCGCTATCTGGCGGTGATTTTTTTTTCATATCTCGCTTTCTATTCATGTATGTAATATGTGTTCCAAATATGAGCCTAATCGGAGCACATGTACGACTTTTTTAAATATTTCATCCATGAGCTACCTATCGGAGTTTTTTTGCTGACTATTGCATTGTCATTGGGTTCTGAACTATATTCCAAGTTTCAAGCTTGTAGCTTATCGGGAAGTTACTTAAATTTTAATTGCCGCCATGTCCAGTCAAGCTAAATAAAACCGTTTAAAGAATAAAGTGACGGTGAGGCATCTTTTAACATTAAAATCAAAATTTCATAGGATATTTTTGGATGTTCTACACAATATTTTCAGTATACTAAGAGAAAAAATAATAATTTTTTTGGCCCATCCTATGGTTCGTACCATATTCAGCCCGTATTTCTTAAATTTAATTGGTTTCCTTTGCGTTTTGAACTTTCTAGTTTTCTCTTCCATTTTTACAAAACTTCGTATAACTACCATTTAAACGTACCTAGAACTCTCTTGAGTCTTGATATGGATTTTATATACAAACTTATTGTTCTTTTTTCTATGCCCTTTTCCATGCATATCCTGCTTTTATTCATTTCCTCTGCGAACTAATGTTATTTTAATGTGCTTTCGATTAAATTTTTTTTTTTTTTTTCATACCAGTCAGCTGCCGTAGAAATTTATTTATTTTTTTTCACCTCACACCCTTAGTGCCAAGCAATGCCAAAACACCTGTGTGTGCTTGCATGTTTGTGTAAGCGTGTGTGTATTAGTATGATTTCTTTGAAATAGTTAGTTGTATATTGCTTGAGCCTCTTAAGCACACCCTTTGTCGTGCTTTAGTTACTGCTTTCACATGCACACACGCGCACACACATTTGTTTCTTACCCGGTTTTCCTTCACGTTGAAATCATTATTTGAAAATTCAATCTCATCGTTTGCCCTAATCCTTGCTTGTACCTGCCCACATGTTGCACTGCTGCTGCTACTATTAAACGGTTATAAAAGAATTTACGTGCACTCGCTTCATACATACATACGAACAAAGCTGTGAGCAGATTATTCTTTATACATTTTTCTTTACTGCATTTATTCTTTTACGTCTTCAATTGCATGGCGTGACTGGATTTAGAAACAGAAAGAAACCATATTTACAACAACTATTGAACAAAACGTACGCTATTACTTTGCAGCACTGGTATCCAACTATTACTAAAGTCTCCCTCGCATTATGATTATGCGTCCACGTGTGTGTATTTATATATGTATAAGCGAGTGTGTACTTGCGGCGCCCTAACATTTTATCAGCAATTGAAAACAACAACTCTGCTTTTATCTGCTTTCTACCAAATTGTACTTGATTAGTGCTGCTATTGCTTTTCTCGCTCGCGCATAGCAGTCGTCTGCACTATTTTCTAGTTTTACCTTAAGTTATATTTTCGCAGTTATCTTACTTTTTCTTAAACATTTGTATGTGCGTTTATGTATACATTAACCTAAGATAAGCACTTTGTCCATTCAGCAACTCTTAAACGAAATTGAAGAAACGACATATGATTTACGGTAAGGCAGTTCAATGCGACGAGCTGATATGCACATACAAGAATACTTCTGTTAGGGGAATTTTGGTTGGGCAACTGTTTTTTCTTTATCTTACCTCTACTCTCCCCGCTCTCTTTGGCTCTCATCCGTTCGCTCGCCCTCCCTATATCTTTCTTTACCCCTATTTTCTCGTTTATATATCTCTCTCTTCTACTCCGTTTCCTTTCTCCTCTTTTTCCCTTCTCGAACAGTAAATACAATGTTTTTTACAGATTGATGTTTTGTCAATTTCCCAACGAAGGAGTTATATAAGTAAGTTAATCCAGCAATAACCACAAAGTTTCAAGTTTCATATCGAAAATCACACGAATTATACTTGTAACTGTAATCCGTACTTTTTTCTTCGACGTTGGGGCAGCGGACTGCCCCCAAGTGGCGCATTGAAACCAGGCTTATCCTGCTCATATGTAGGCATAACGTCAAGGATAGGTTTGCAATGGGATTTAGTCGCCACTACTTCGCTTGCGCATTTCTCCAATAATCTATTTGTCTGAACACTAAGAGAACCAAACTCATAATAAAAGGCTCCTCTCCAAATACTCAGAGAGTCGTTCGCCGTTACGTGTTCTGCATTTTCGAACTCAGTGGGACAGTTTGAACAGAATTTATCGTCCTCTATCCTAGGCTTATGTAGATATACCTTGAAACCGCGGTGCCCACTCAATATCTACGTAAAGTGGTACTTTAGTTTGCCGTGCTTCCGCTCGTACCATTCTGCTATATTCGCAAGTAACTTCAAATTCGAGCGCTCTTTTCTCTATTCTTCCCACCACTTTTGCCGCCTAACAATTGTTCGTGTCATTGCGCTTTTCTTGGCATCTTCAGATAGTCGGCGAATTCCAATGCCACACAGATCGAACACCGCCCGATAAGCACCTGCTTTTCATTTGGAGTAAACTGTGTGCTGGTAATATATCATTTTGGTGGACCATTTTAGATCGGTGCCATAATGGTGCTGCATTTAATATTATCGAGCTAGTTAGGTTGGATAATAGCTGACGGGTAGGTTCGCCTGTGCCGCTGATGTTAAGCATTATTTTAACTCTAGAAACTTTCTCTCCCACCGCCCTGAAGAGCTCCTTAAAAGTTTGTTTTGAGTCGATGTTTGCTTCTAAATGTTTCAAGAATGGCTTGGAATTTATTTGGTAATCTCCTATGGTTAGGACCAACTCATCCACAGTCTGATTTGAGCGCACTAAAACCTATAGTTGTAACCCGTACTTTTAACCGTAACTGTGACCATTACTTTAACCGAAGCTGTAACCATTATTGTTTTCGTAACCGTTACCAAAACTGTATATGTAGCTGTAACACTGTAGTCGTAATCTTACTGTCAACCTCGCTTAGCCCTGCTATATTCAATTTATTTAGCATGCGAGACTCTGGTGACTACAAGTTCTTCACGTAAGTAGGAGGTTTGATGACGGAGGTTCAGCGTGGTGATGTTAGAACGCTCACGATATGGTCGGACATGTACCTTAGTGGTGCTATTTTCCCGAACGTACTGGATCAATAATCAGCAAAAGACCTTCAACAACGATTAAACTTTAAAAAAGCTTTTGGGAGTGTTTTTATAGCTACAAAAAGAAGCAGATGAAGATGACAATAGCCGTGCGCATAGCTATAAGCGTGTTCATAACGGTTAGAATAGCATTAACCGTAAACGCAAATATTGCCAAACCGTGGCTGCTAGTTCTCTTTCTCATTTCCTTTCCCTTTTTATTTCTTTCGCTTACACTCGCGCATCGTCTTGACATTTACCGTGCCTTCCCTTCCCGACCTTTCCCTTCCTTTTTCCTTTCTCTACCCCTTTTCTCCTTTTTGTTCCCCTTCTCTTCCCTCTTCTCCCACTTACCCTCTCCCTTCCCTCTGTTTATCCCTCTCCGCGTCCCTTTGTCTGTATTGAATTTTTTCCCCCTTTTCATTTCTACTTCCCTATCCTATAAAAAGGTCGATAGTTGGCTAAAGGAAAGCATTGCGCTTAACTACCCCTTTAATCTCCTCCCATAGAAGCCAGCGCACCTGTTTATCCATTTTTAAGTAATTAAAATCTAAGTTCTCGTCATGTCATAAATAATAATACATCTGCTGTAACCGTCCATTCTTTTCCAACTTCGTCAAGTAAAATACCGCCAGCAATACAAAATATTCACAAACCATTGCTTATATGCCCACTAACACTCTTTTATGGCCCACGACAATCCAATTATTTTCTCCAGGTACTTTTTCCGTTAGCTCCACCATTTATTACAATTTTTGTAAGTCCAACATACCACAGAAACTCATATCTTTTTCGATTTACACAAAATCACTACCCACAACAGTTGCAATCACTTGTCATAGCGTCTCACTTCATTGCCATCTGACTTCTGCTATAGCCTACATCGTTTCTAGTCTCACTTCTGCTCTGAACCCAGGCTTCTTCAACTTACTTTGCTTTTTTTCCACTTTCTCACTAGCCCGCTTGCCTTTTGTATCTGCTAAACCATACATATTTCATATTTTTCTCTCTTTCTGCTTTTACTTTCGTGATGTTTTTATTTTTTTCATTCAGTCTATCAGCATTACTACTGCTGTCTCACTGCTATTTACTCATACCTTCACGAATACATAGACACATAAAAAAGTTATTTCGATCACGTTTCCATATTTTCCAGGTCAGTTCGCTTCGTTCGATTTCAATTCAAGCGCATGTTGCCAAAGTTTTTTCAATGACTGGTTACCTGGTTTGTTGGCTTGTTTGCTGGTTTGTTTGCTGGTTACTGCAGCTATTTCTACCATTAATACATTTAAAATTTTCTTTTTACGCTTTTTTTTGCTGAATCGCCTCATTTCGATTGCAATCGACATAAACTTTGCTGTTACTACTAAAGAGCTACAACAACAACTTGCTTTGGCAGTACTAAGTAACTCTAGCGTATTGTAAGCTATGACTGCTTGGCTGACTCCTTGAATGATTTTTGAAATGACTGCTTGAATTTGGCTGCTAGTAGTACTGCTCCTACCGGTTGGTTTTGCTGAGCTGACCACCATGTCGTATGAGTGACTTTTTGTACTTCGTGGTTGGTGTGCGGTTGCTGCAGCGTTTTTTTGGTATGCTTTATAATTTTATATTTTCAACTAATATTGAAGTAATTTTTTCCAGCAAGCAAGTTTCTTGCAAAGTAAAGAATGTTTGCGAAATTTTCAATGTCATGATTTATTGATTTTTGGCATTGAATGAAAGATGTGCGCTAAAATTTTACATTGCAGTCGAATTTTCGTGTATGTCTATTTGCTAAACTGTATTTATGAGAAAAAAGATTCCTGAGATAGCATTTGTATGTAAGTCAGGTTCATATTTATGGCACACACGAACACGCAATCTCACATTTTTTTGTTTTTTTTGTTTTTTCAAAGATAAGAAAAACCAAACATCATATAAAGCAAACCCTTTACTTCATTTATACAGAAGCCTCACATACATATACATATTCCAACTAATGCTGTCAGTCATGTCGCTTCAAATCACAACCCCAAAAACTTACTGCAACTATGGCAGGTTCACTGCACTCGAATTCGGAATGTAAACGAGTTTGTCGGTGCGACATGTCGTATGAGTAATGGCAATCATTCAGAGGTGAAATAGTGCAGTAGTGTTAGAGGCACGTTTGTATGCTGTATGTTAAAAGTTCTAACACGTTCAAATATGTATATGTTTGTGTGATCTATGAATTTTCATGAATGACCTTTTAAATTTCACTGCAGTTACATTTTTTTGTGTATGTGAACAAGTCTAACGTAAAAAATTATCAATGTCACAGCAATTTTCAAATATTTTATCATAGCAAAGCGTTGAATGTTCGTAAATGTGTGAAAATAGTGACCATGAGTTGAAATCCATTGCAATTTTGTTATATAATATACTTAGATATGTATTTGTGACCGCTTTAAAATAACGACAAAAATATCCAAAACCAATAGAAATTTTGAAAACTTTTATAAGGAAAGACGAAAAGGAGCGGAGAGAAAAGGAGAGATTAGAAGTCAAAACCGAAACCAGACGCCGTGGTATATTTGTTATCGAAGTGCTAACGTTTTGTTTGGATAATTTATCGGTTTGTTATCTATTTCTCATCGAAGTGTTATCATTTTGGTGTACATATGTATGTGGAAGTAAAAAAGATTTAGCGATTTGTTATCGAAGTATTATAAATTTGCTATCGATAACATAGGTGATCAATGAGTTTTCCACTTTTTTAAATGAGTTAGCGGTTTGTAAACAAAAAGTATTCGATTAGTAATATAAAAATTATCGATATAGTTTCAAGAATTTATCGATTTGTTATCATAAATTTGTCCATTTATTATCAGCATGTTATCAATTATTTTTGGAAATTTATCGATTTTTATCGCAGACTGATCCGTAGCTAACTACAAAGTCATCGATTAACTATAGAAAAGTTATCAATTTTTAACGGAATGTTACCGTGTTATCGATTTTTTATCGAAAAGTTATAATTTTGTTATAGGAGAGTTACCAATTTCTTAACGGAGTGTCACTATTTCTTATCGAAGATTCCTCAGATACCGATAAAACTTCAATACAAAATTGAAGGTCCATCTTTATCCCGTCGCCAATAAGAAATCGATGACATGGCGATAACAAGTAGATAAAAAACCGAAACCAATATGACGACTTTGAGATGGCTAGAGAAATTGGTTAAAAATTTTCGAAGGTACTAAACGGTATGGGGTGATGAGAAAAGTGCAAACCCCCATGATACCAAAGACAAATGTATGGATCGCATGTGTGATGTAATAAAAAAAGCAATTAGTATTTATCAGAAAGACATCAACACAAGAGATCGGCTTGACATTTGCCAGAGACATTTTTTAATCCTGATCCCAAATTTTGTCAGAAAGTAGTTAGCTACCACCGCAAGTGAGGTCAAGCAATCCCTCACAGCTGTCGACGGTGGCAGATTTTAGCGCTTAGCCAGTTCACCAGACTCCGGTCCATATTAAATATCCACTTACCCCCTCATTGATTTTGTCCAGCTTCTGCGCTGAGGACTTAGCGGTTTTGCTATAAATACGAGGCCCATATTCTGGTACGCTGTTACATAGCTGAATGCTTCAAATGAGTTTCCAAAAGGGTTAAACGGCGCTAGAACTCTCCATAATGATATAAGCGATAGGGCCAACTCACTATTTGGTTATATGCTGCAAAGTAGCTAACAAATCGCCGACAGGGGTGTTGTTCGCACGTATGTTGAGCAGACATCAATTCATTGATGTAAATTTGAGTTCCGTGCGTAATAAATCAAGACGTGAGGAGGGTTCTTGATTGCCAATCATTTCCGACCATGAAACATAGAAACACTAGATAATGGTACTTGAGTGGACTCAGCGAGAAATGTTGGGTAGCCTAAGGAGGTTTTCACTGAAAACGATATGGAGAATGCCGGCAGCAGCGTTATATAAAACGTACAATAAATCCTGCCCTCAAAAAAGAATTAGATGGCAAGACAAAGCCGCCATGGTATAGTAGAAAGCTTTGAGCTAGTTTCGAAGTCAGGGAGGAGTATTTTTAAGCTGGAACAATCGTGGATCGTAGGGAGTGCTGGAATTAATGTAAACATCTGTTGGCTCTTCACAAAAAAAGAAAACAGTTGAACAAATATATATCTATCCGTATAATATTCCTCCTTACACTAATCGATTAAAACTAATAAATCTTCCTACCATTGCAAGTCGTAGAGAAATGCTAGGTGTACTATTTATGGCTAGACTTTTAAATGGATCGATTTCAAGCCAATTTCTTTTGAACGAAGTAAACTTGAATGTTCCATGCCGAGTTTCAAGGCATTATAAACCTATAATTCTTAAACAATGCAAAAGCAATTTCCAACTACACGAACCTTTTCTATGTTTGTGTAAAGATTATAACTCTCACTCGAGAATAATTGATGATTCGGACTGGCTCTTTGCCATAAAAAAGACGGTTCTATCTTCTCTTAATAATTAAAAAATTATATTTATACTTTTAATCTATTGTATTTTGTGAATCTATATTTCTCAGCTGATGAGTTTCTCTGTAGCTGAGCGGTTTTAGATCTCGGCGCTTAAGAAGCCTCTGCCTCTCAAAGACTCGGTAACAAAAGAACGTCTCTGTTTAAGTGACTTAAACTATGAACATTTTTCGTTCGTTTCTTTCATTAGCCATTGCGTGTGCTTGTGATTCTCAACTGGTTAGTGAAATGTTCTAAAGACATAGTTTAAATTTTGTATCCCAAAGCGGGGGTTTTTCAAAGCAAAATAAAGTAGCTCAACCCGCAGTCAATAGATTAGAGCCCCCAGTGCTCGCCCCCAATGAATACCTACAAGGTGTAACAGGTACATAGCGACCTCTCTCTCTAAAATAACACACAGTCCATTTAAATAACAAAGTATTATAAATATAACAAGAAAAAACAATTCGCCCGTCGAATCACCAAAGCTTAGAGAGTCTGTGTACAAATTGGTTATTCGACCACAATAGTAAGATTATAAAATAGTCCTATCTAGGGTCGAAATTGATCAGGGAATGATCGAAAATAGTTGGGGCTGCAATCTTGAATATTTGCTAAATTATCACAAAAGGAGTCGATTTCCCATGAACTGCCACTACTGTGGGCGCCAAGGTGCAACCATTGATTTTTAAGCATTATAATTGTAAACATTTAGAGCTCTGATGACCACTGAGTACTCCATTAACCACAACAAAAAAAAAAAATCGCCCAGTTAAACCCAGCATCAGCTCAATTTCAACGATAAACTGCATTTATATTTAATGAATAAATTCTTAAAATAAATTTTAATTTGAGCCAAGTAAAGCAACCGAAATTCTGCGAAATCAAAGGGTTGAAAGTATTAGCGCTGAAATATTTGGCAGAAAAAAGAAAAAAACTATGGAGCTTCAAAAATTGAAAATATTTGTTTGCAAACAGCAGTGCATCTACTTTGTGTGTATGAACTTTCACAAAGACACGTATGTACATATGCAAATGAATTTCAGCGCTTACGTCGATGTGCGGGCGCGTATTTAATCAAGAGCGCCAAATTCAATGCGAAAAGATTCACTTTCATTTGCAATTGTAGCTACCAAAAGTTGCAGGCATAGTAAAAGAGGAGTGAATACTGGCATAGGTATGTGTGTTTATACGTAGCTGAGTGTATACCAAGCACTCAAATCTACTATGTAATTGTACACCGGCTGAGTGCCAGTTTGCAATGCGTCTCAACTAGTTCGAGTTCTGTCTTTATTTTCGACAATGTGATATTCGACGAAATATCTATCAGTATAATATCATTCAATATAATAATCAGCCTTTGCATCAGCATTATGCAAGTTGGTATATATAAGTCACTATTTTAAATCCGTAGTCAGTCTAGGTATCACTAGTATAGAATATAGAGGCATATTATATATAACACAACGAGTCGTATTTGCTCTTGTGAACCAGAACTCGTATGATATAAGAGCATTCATTCACCTCAGTGAATGAAAGTAAACCTAACTGCATTTGTGAAATTTTTTGTATTATATAGTGGTAAATGTGAATTCCAGTGACTCTGTCGAAAAGTTTCACGGCGTCAGACATAACCTGATAGGCTAGACTTAATAAAAGCTGGAAAAGTATATGCAATTCTAACTATGTGCACCTCGATATCATAGCGTGACATATCTGCCGGAAGGTTTTTGCTCGAAATATGCAGAAGATTCATATGAGAAATGTAAGTAGTAAGATGCAGCAGGAGCTGGTGTTCTTCTCACATCCTATAGCTGAAAGAAAAAAAGATTAGGACAAAGGTGGTAGATGTTGATTTCATTTCTTTGATTGGAGAGGTTGTGATTTGAGTATAATAATAGTAGTGTTGCTGCCTTCCTCGCCGTAGCTCCTACAAATCCTGTTAAATGGGATCCCCATTCTCTCAGCATGCAAGCCGAGCGGCCTGTGTCCCATGATTGCGGCAGTGATCCTAAATATTTCATTCTTTCCGTGCTTCGCCTACTACACCGAGGATTCTGGATCCACGCCCCAGACAACGCAACACCAAAGTTTTAGAAAAAGATGTTTGCAAATAAAAGAAAGTTGTTCTGAGCAGCGTCACCCCTCGACAATGATTTGACAAGCACTCCGAGTGTATTTCTACCACAAAAAGCTTCTCAGTGAAAACTTATCTGCTTGCAGATGCCATTCGGGGTCGGCAAAAACATGTAGTCCCGTCCCTCTAATTTGTAGGAAAAACTAAAAGAAGCAGGATGCAAATTGGAAGAAGGTCCATCTCAAATTTCTTCTAAAGTTATCCCGCCTTACATTGATATATTTTTATGTGAATGGTGCACGTCGACCACTTGCGCAGCATCCAGCAGAGCCCTCTGCCTTTGCAAGCTGATCCGCCTTCTCGTTCCCCTAAATGTTCCTGTATCCAGGTACCCATACAAGTGTTATGTTTGCAAAGTTAGCTGCGGCTTGAAACGACATCCTGCAGCAGCTGGCGGCCTTAGGCGAAGTGATAGAGGATTTTAAGAGCCATGAGCACTGATTGGCGTTCTGTGTAAATTCACACCCCGCCCCCTCACCGACTTTTCTGACAAGAGCGTACGCACACTCTCTTTACACAGAACTTTCGCTTGTAAAATTCTAGCGAGCTTGGGAATACGGGCGGACAACAACACCTTAAGAGTCTCGCAGAAGACACCCGCTCCCAGAGATGGTATAAAGTGAAATTGCGTCCTTCCTTTGCACCTCCCTAAATTTATTACACTTGTCACAAGTTACTGACGGCGTTTGATAAGCTGATAAAGAAGCCATATCGGGAAGCCATCTGAGGATATTACCGTGTCTTTACTGCACCGAGTTCCAACAGTCAGACTCAGGAAGTGTTAGCGCCGAACAAGTTGAGATTCACGCATGCGAGGGTGCAAAAGTAGCTGGTTAGGAGCCAATTTAGTGCATCATTTGGACATGACCTTAGTGCATTTGCTAACAAACACCCCGAAGGCTGGCCAGCCGCCATGCTATAGGTCTGACGACGGCTAAATATAGCCTAATTACATTGTATTTTAGGACCCAGCTTCTGATGACGATTCTTTTACACTTGTAGAAGGTTTTGTAAGCTTTTACGACACTACGTTCGATATTCGATTTCAGTTCAGATTGCTGTCTATCTCGACGGCCAGATACTTGACATTCGTAGACCGAGTGAGGGGAATAGCATTTAGAGAGGGCAGTCGATACTTTGCTATTTTGCTTTTGTTAGTAGACAGTATCAGCTTCGTTTTGCTAGGGTTTACATCAAGTTCGCTTTTTGGCTGCCCAAGTGAAAACTATTCGAAACATCTTTTTTTATAATTCACTTAAATTTGAGCGGATTGCACTTGATACAGCGATTACGTTGTTTGCATTTGAGACTACCTTCACTCTAGTTTTATGGAGTTCCAGTAGATGAAGGAGATAAAGCTTATTGCCCTGTAGTCTTTTGCCTACTCGTGTAATTTTCTGCCTGCCTTGGGTTAGAAAATGACTTTAAACCCTTTCCAGTTTTGAGGAATATAGGCTAGAGCTATGATTGTTCCATACACTCTTTCCAGCCAGATAGGCTTACCAAGTTACAGGAATATTGAATGTTAATGGCCGAGTCTAGCAGGCCATTCGAAGGAAGCAGCGGACACCGCATACTTTGGTCAGTTGTAGGGCTACGGCAGTCAGCGAAGTGAATGCTTAAGAGAATTTTTAGTGATTCCCTAACAGTTTCCGATCACACGCCATTCTCTCCTGTCACGAAGTGAGACAGAATCTTACTGAGCTTACACGACTCACGTCTGTTGTTAGTTTACGAGTAGCTGTCCCAAAATATCTAGTTAGTGAGCTAAGCTTTTTTTTGAGTAACATACCGTTCCACTTCTGGGTATATCTGTATGTAAATAACATAACCAATCACGCTTGCATGCATCAGCTTATTTGAATGCGATTTTACATCAAAAGTTCTACCGACTAACCATAAAATGTGGGCCTTCTGGTCATGGCTTTGACCATGCAAAAGTAATATTATCAAATATACACGAATGCATATTCGAATGTGTGTGTGTGTTCAGTAATTTTAAGAACTACTGCACAAAGTGCATTTTACAGAGCTTTAGCTACATTTACATAACTCTATCAATGTATGTGTTAGTGTATGAGTGTAGTATGTAGTAGCAAAAATGTGTTGCAAGTGCATTATAATCTTATTTGCTTGGTATTTGCATGGGTAAGCTACTAAAGAATATGCATTTAAAATATATAGGCAAATAAAAGCAGAGTTTAATTGCAAATATACAAATACTTCCTAAGAATTTGAGCTTTTCTACAAAATCTAAATATTTTTAATTTATTTATTTATGACTATAAAGGTAAAGAAGATTTATTCATGTTTATTATATTTCTTAACCAAATGTTTAGAGTATTACAACAAATTCCTTATAGAGCCTTCCACAAGAGCTGAGTTCTGCATTCTACACTCCTCAGTTTCTGGCATACCAAGATAAACAGTAGAAATGGAAATAACAACAAATTAAGCAAAATACTAATTCCACGAATATATTGTGCTGAATTCGATATAGTTTTATACCAAACATACAATAAAGAGAAAATTCAAATTCATATTTTGAGCGAAATAATTTATTGTCAAATAGGTTTAAAAATGTTACGTAAAATATACATAAATGTACTTAGATAACAAGATTTTCTTTAAACAATACGCGATTGTAATATGATACTAAGCATTTGCGAGATCGTAAAGGAAAGACTAGAATGTGCGAAGAGGAAAGGGAATATGAGGAACCAAAGTCGCAACCGGATGGCGTTTTATCGATTTGTCATCGAAGTGTGAACGGTTGTTATCGATAAGTTATTAGTTCGTTATCGACGGCTTATAGGTTTATTATCGATGAGTTATCCCTTCCGCTATGAACGAGGAACAGAAGAGTTATCGTCTTTGTTTTATTTTATGTTTTATTTATAATTTATAATTTTTATTGTTACCGAGTCTTTGAGAGGCAGTGGCTTCTTAAGCGCCGAGATCTAAAGCTTCTCAGCTACAGAGAAACTCATCAGCTGAGAAATATAGATTCACAAATACAATAGATTTACCCCCCTATTCTGTGTTCGTTGATAAATACAAATTATCGAGCCTGATAAATAATCAAGAAAAAAATATTTGTATCAAGTGTTTTGAATCCTGTGTCAGAAATAAAATTATTTCTTTTGGTTTTGATGCAAATATAAAATTATTTTTATTAAGTTTGACAAAAAGTTCAAAAAACTTGATACAAATATATTTTTCTTGACTATTTATCGAGCTTGATAATTTTCCAATGAACACAGAATCGGGGGTAAAAGTATACATATAATTTTTTAATTAGAAAGAAAAGATAGAACCGTTTTTTTTTTCATGGCAAAGAGCGCGTCCGAAACATCGATTTTTCTCGAGTGAGAATTATAATCTTCACACAAACACAGAAACGGTTCGCATAGTTGGAAACTGCTTCTGCATAGTTTAAGAATTATAGGTTTATAATGCCTTGAAATTCGGCATGGAACATTCAAGTTTACTTCGTCCAAAAGAAATGGGCTTGAAATCGATCCATTTAATAGTTTAACTATAAATAGTACACCTAGCATATCTCTACGACTTGCAGTGGTAGAAAGACTGTGGCATTAATATGAGAGTTGGAACTAAGTTCGCAATTCATTGTTACTCCCAAGTCGACAAAAACATCAACGCTTTCCAGAGTTTGGCCGTTAATTGTGTAAGAAGCTGGTTGTACGTTCCGACGTGAAAAACACATGAATTTACATTTTTTTATGTTGAGCGGATTGAATTCGCATTACACCAAGTAACTAAAAAATTTAAATCCGACTGGAGTACAGAACTTTCTTCAACCGACGCGTATGACTTAAAAAGTTTTACGTCATCGGCATACATTAAAATTTTAGAATATTTTATAGTTGTGGAAATATCGTTTATAAAGAGAAAAAAAACGGAATCGGACCGAGATGGCTGCCTGAGTATAGTAGTGTTGTGAATTTGTTAACGATAAATTATCGAAGCGTTATCGCTTTGTTATCTAAAAGCTATCGATTTGTTTTCAATATGTTATCGAAAAGTAATAAATAAGTTATCAAAAACTATCGTGTTATCACGAAAGCAAGTGGTTCGTTGAGGACCACTAGGAGGTAAAGGGGCTAAACGAATTTGGCGCCACCCTGTACTCACTGAGTTAACTCACAATGGACAAAAAGGTATCCGAGTGGAAGTGAGGGTAACACCCACGCACGCCCTCTTAACCTAACCTATCACGGCGAGCATCATCAAAATATTAGTATCAGTACAACGTGCGACGCTTATTGGTATCAGCGCCGGTCTTAGAATAACCCCTACCTCGGTATTGAATGTCATTCTGAACATACATCCAGTAGATATTGCGGGAAAGGCGTCCGCGGCCTGGTCGTTGATGGGACTTCGTGATATGGGTTATTGGCTTTTTAACTTCGGGCACTCTAGCCTTCTTACAAAGTTCGACTTTATCTCTGAGAGAAAGGACTATTGTGTGCTCATGACCGCTCCCTGTGCAACCTCCACCCCAGTCGTTCCCCCGAGAGGTATTTGCAAGAGGATTCATATGGGACAGGGGAGCAGTTAAATTGTACGCGAATGGGTCGATGTTGGACGGCAAAGTTGGTGGGGGGCATTTTGTCAAGAGCCCAATGTAAGCCACAAGTTTGAGTTGGCTGAGCATTGCAGCTTCTTCCAAGCGGAAGTTGCTGCGATTAAGAATGTGGTGAATGAAATGCTATACAGGTTACAACGGTTAGGAAATTTAACATCTACTCAGATAGCCAAGCGGCTATCAAGGCCTTAAGTTCAACTATAGTGCAATCGAGGGTGGCCTGGCATTGCCTGACATCGCTTGTGTTTGCATCGAATTATTTTATGACTAAGATTATCTACTTCCGAGGTCATAGTGATATTCCGTGCAACTGTTAATCGAAACTCTTAACCCCCCATCGGTACAACTGAACCGGGTGAACATGTGCCAGTAAGAATTTCGAGATTCCGCTAGCCACCTGTGGTTATTCTACAGAGAGATCAAATTCACCACTCCGCGATGAGACAGTCTCCAGATATCAACACAACAATTTGCTTTGATAGCCAGGCTAATGTTTAGCTTCACGGGCATGCATATCGAACTTCAACGTCTTCTTTTGCTTGATTTATATTAACATCAATATCTAAGGAAAGAAAATTGCTTAGGAAATTGTTAAGAAAGGCTGTGGAATTTAAAAAAACGAGGCTAAAGATAATCACCATTGGGTAGCGTGCTATGGATCAATCAGGAAAATTGCCTTCTTTCTCAAACCAAACAAATCCGAAGTAAGAATACTTACAGACGTCCATCAGAAGACATTGTGTATCATATTATTGCTTTGACAAGGATATGTATCAGCATATTACAGCTGCTGGAGCTGTGAGAAAGGAGAGAAAGAGACGTTGATCCCCATAGGCACTGCAATAGCCAGCAAAAGATAAACACAATGAGTAATATTACAAAAGACTTAATAGAAGCAGCAATACAATAATAAAAATACGCGAAAATCGAGTTCTCGACGGTTTGCAGATTTGCCGTCGATTTTATATTGAAGTTGTATCTACATGTGCTTGAAAACAAACTGATGAGTCGTCGATAACACCCCTATAACAAATTGATAACATGCCGATAGAAAATCGATAAATTTTTGATACTAAATTGATAAATTTTTCGTAAATATTAATTGATAGCTTTAAAATTATAGCTTTATATCAATTTATAAATTTCTGATAACATGACGATAACTATTCGATAATAAATCGTTAACTCATTGATAACTTTTGCTATCGACAGCAAATTCAGAACACTTCGATAGCAAGTCGATAACTCTTTCATGCCTCATGTATAGCTCGTCAATAGGAATTGGATAATATGCCTATATAACGTCGATAACAATCCGATAACTCATTGATAACAAACCGTTAACAAATTGATAACACTCTCTCCGATTTTGGTTCCGGCTCTATTTTGACTATTAATCTAAGTCAATGCTTTCCCTTACACTTACCGTACGCTCACATATGTATTCCATTAAACCGTGAGCAAACATGTTTAAACATCAAAAAGTTCGCATATTCGCAACCTGAAATTGCTGCTGACATGTTTCCTTTTCCACCTGATGCCACAGTTTTCTTTTCTCTCACGCATACACTTACATTATACAATGAAAATTCGTTAAACAAAAAAAGTTGTACGGCTCTGCATGTGGGAATTGTTTGCTTGTGCGCGTGTGCTACGTCTCCGTGTCTATGTGTCTGTCTATTTGCCAACATTCAACAGCTGTGCCATATTACATGTAGAATATTTTATACAAAAGACAGAAGTATACACACACACACATACATATCCGCATGCCGGTAGCAAAGCATAACACAATAAACATTTTCACTTGTTAGCTATGTTTGTTGTCGTTACTTTCATTGTTTTTGTTGTAACAATATGCCAGCTGCTGCTTTTGGCAAATAAATAAATATTTTGGCAAATGCAATAGCACAACAATTGGCGCTTGAGGACGCAGCTGAATTTGCGCTTTGTATTGCACATCTGAATGCAAATAAACCAATATTATGCTGCAAATTTTGTTGTTATTATTTTTCTTTTTTTTTTACAAATATTCTACAATACAAATATTTATGTATTTATTTGTATTTTGTATTTCATGTGCATTTTTGTGTTTTGTTTTTATTATTACATTTTACGTATGCTGCTGTTACAAAGCATTTTGTGCAATGTAGGCAATGCTTTACATATAACTATTTGTTTTTAATTTAGGATATTATATGCAAATACACACACATACAAAGCGTTATAAATAGTGAGATCTGTACACACATGCATTTAGTTCATGCAAATGTGACTGCATACCTATATATTTATAACGAAAACATGCTCATATGCAAATAAATATTTCTCTTTTTGTTCAGAATGTGAAAACTATACTGTGACACACACACACACATTTTTACAATTCCAGTTATATACATATACAAGTGCAAAACTTTGGCCATTCAAAAAAAGTTTTTCCACACACATGACACAACTTTTTCCGGTATTTTTTCTAATTAAGTTTGGTCAGATTTGATTGCTTTATACTACACACACATACACACACATTCACATCTAACAATTGGTTGGTCATGGCGTATACGCAATATTTGGTTTATATGAGCTTTGTTTACTTGGAAATGCAGCCATAACAACTAACAACAGCAAATAAAACAAATATTTACCTGTTAAGAACAAGATAATATTAAAAAAACGTCAAAATGACGGTTGATGAGAAAGAGTTTAAAATGAGAGTCGCGTGCTGTGATTTGAGCTTTATTAAAATTTTTGATTATAGAAAATGTTGTATAAGCGCTTCATGTGCTTGAGAGCTTGAATAATAAATTAGAACAACCAAATAGGAGAGTTTTCGCTTGAATTAGCCCTGATAGCAAAGCTTCAAATAAGCTGATGGAGCTGGTGAAATAGAAGATATTATTATAAACAAGGTTTTTCAATTAAAAGAAAATTTTTCTAAGCGGGGTCGCCCCTCGGCAGTGTTTGGCAAGCACTCCGAGGTATTTCTGCCCTGAAGAGCTCTCAGTGAAAACTCATCTGGCTTGCCGATGCCGTTCGGAGTCGGCGTAAAACAAGTAGGTCCCGTCCCGCCAATTTGTAGGAAAAATTTAAAGGATCACGACGCAAATTGGAAGAGAAGCTCGGCCTAAAATCTCCTCGGAGGTTATCGCGCCTTAGATTTATTTATTTTTTAAAGATCCTATAAAGGTTTCATGATCTCTTGAGCTGCCACATACAACCAACTTTAGAGCGGTTTTCCTTCTTTTTTCATGAGTAAACATCTTCGCTCATGGTATGGCGGATTATAGAATTTAAGCGTAAGGTTGGTGTTATCATAAGCGAGGTCTGCACACTATAGCTCAATGTAGGAACAAAGCACGTGGTAGAGTTGATATGAGCGCAATCAGGCAGCAAACTAAGACAAGGTAGGACCTGTTATCAATTTCTTATCGAAGTGTAAACGGCTTGTTATCTATGAGTTATAGGTTTTCATTATCTATTATTTATCTAAAAATTATCGCAATGTTATCAAAAATTATAGATATAATATCAAAATTGTATCGATATTTTACCAAAAATTTACAGAGATTTCTTATCAGTTTCGGTTTCGTTTTTCATCGACGAGGTATGGACGAAATATTGCTTTGTCACCGCGGTGTTTTAAGTTAGCTAGCGATAGCAATGATTATAAATGAGTAACTAATTTTTTAGGGGCTAGATATGGATTTGTTTTTGAAAATCCATCGATTTGTCATCAAAATTTTGTCGATATACTATGAAGAGGTTATCGATTTTTTTTCTGGAACGTCAAAGCACATATGTCAAGTCAGGCGATGTAAATTTAGAAATCAGCAAAATCTACATCCCTCCTGTCACCTGTTGCCCCGGTGTATACTGTCCTGACATCAGCGAACTACTCACTGGCGATAATCGCATTATCTTAGGAGAGCTCAATGCCCACCACGATCTGTGGCATACTAACCTACAGGCGGACAGCAGGGGTGAGATATTGGCGGACCAAATAGAAGAAACGACCTTCTGCACGATGAACGGAGACGCCACTCGTATGGTAGAAAGCTGTCATAGTTCGGCAGGTATATCAATCGTAATAGCAGGTCTAGTAAAGTGCGTCAACTGGCAGCCGATGGTTTCGCTCGAGCAATCTGCCGGCTTCATCTCCACTGAAAAACGCACTTTGAAAAATGCAAGTGGATGACTACATAATTATAATGACAATCGTTTTGCTGCCCTTTCTATCCCGACTGATGCCCGTCAAGGGGAGTGTGCTTTCCGCAAGGTCATTAAATCCACCTCGGCTCATTTTATTCCCACCGGAAAAATACCGGAAATTGGCCACATTTTCCAGCGGAGGCCGCAACTCTTTCAGAGAGCGGACCTTGTAAGACCACACGAACCCGGCGACCTACAAATATGGGATATAAGCCAACGCATCAGATTGCTAGTGGATGAAAACAAGCGGGAGGAACACTTAAAGAATTTTAAAAAATGTGCGAGAGCTTTTTGCCGACAAAGCCATATGGCGGGCCAACAGAGGCGCACACAAGCATAACTACAGCGCGTCCCCAATTACCGTCACCGCCAAAGAGGTTGCAGGTTGCAGATGCCATCGTTCATGCTAAACCATCTAAAGCAGTAGGCCCAGACGGCATAGCCATGCCGACGAAACCTGGCATTGTCACCGACCAAATCATCGGTGACCTTTTACCTTTATAACATGGACGCGCCAAATGTCGACCATGTTGAACGTCCACGTTTATGGCATTACATTGCCAACTGTCTTACACCCAAAAATCTTGGGTGTGACGTTCGATAAGGATCTACATTTTGGAGAGCATGCAACCGCAATTGTTCCTTAAATCCAGAGCCGTAATAAAATCCTCAAATCTCTCTTGCTAGGAGCACATGGGGTAAAGACAAACAAACAAACAAAGAAATGCTCATTACCACTTACAAAGCAATTTTCTGACCGATTGCATGCTACGCGTCCCAGATATGGTCGCCAAGCCTAAAGGTTACTCACTGGAAGAAAATACAGTCCTGCCAAAATACTGCCCTCAGAACCGATACGGGCTATCTTCTTATGTCCCCAGAACATGACCTACACAATGAGGGGAGTACTCCCCATTAGGGAGAGAAATTATATGCTGAACAAACAGTTTCTGTTGAATACTCAGAAACCTGGGCATCCCAGCAGATACATTATTGATCAAACTAAACCTTCCTGGGGCTTAAGGAGTCAACTCCGTAAGCATTATGATAAAATACGGCACCGGCCAACACAGCCGTATGCAGCAAAAAAGCACAAGCAGTTCCTCAGTGATTTCCACAAACAGGCGTGGGACCTGTATGTCAGGAATTTCCCGGCGAATCAAGTTCTTAAAAAAAATACCCAGAACTCGCAGAAGAGGACCGCACTATCCCTAGCGAAATGTGTGTCACTCTAGCTCGACTTTGATCTGGGTACTGTAACAGGTTAAACTCTTACCTATCCATAATCAACCGAGACATACAAAATATATGTCCAGCTTGCAATGTGACCCCACATGACACCAACTATCTCTTCAATTGTAATGTGGAACCAACGCCTCTAACACCCCTCTCACTATGGTCCACCTGTGTTGAAACTGCAAGTTTCCTTGGACTCCCGTTAGAGGATATTGATGACAATTTGTGATCGGTCGGACCTATTTGATGGGGCGAAGGACTGCTACAACAACAACTGTGTATTTCTACCATGAAAAGCTTCTCAGCGAAAACTCATCTGCCTTGCAGATGCCGTTCAGAGTCGGCAGAAAACATGTACGTCCCTTCCGGCCAGTTTGTAGGAAAATTCAAAAGGAGCACGATGGAAATTGGAAGAGAAGTTCGACCCAAAATCTCTTCGGAGTTTAGCGCGCCTTGCATTTATTTATTTATTATATTCTTCCTACTCGTAGCATAGGTACTTAAATATGTAACTTAAATTTTTCTTAAAACCAATTCGGTCCAACCAACTTTTATTCACTTAAGTAGTAAACAAATTTTATCATACTCCTGTACGCTTAGGTTCCCAGCTACGTACACGCCGCTTTCATTATTCAACATTTCTAAATTTTTCCATTTTTCTTTTAAAATAAACTTCCTTCGATGTACTAAAAAAACGCACAGTTATTTATACAGGTAGAAAGAAATAGTTATGTACATATGTACGTAGACTACATACATATAAAGGCATCCTTCCCGTATGCATATGTACCGGCCCATTATTATTTCTGGTCATGACTTTGGTATGCCTGCGCATATTTGTATTCCTACTAGCATAGTCTCATACTAATTTGTTTTTTTTTTTTTTTGTATTTACACCAATCTATTTTTGAACTCTTCCTGAACTTATGCAGTTGTTGCATAATTTATGACAAGCACTTTCTTTTGTCTCTGTTTTATACTTTTCTGTTTTGAGGGCACACAGTAGTAGATTTAGCTAGCGGCGTGAAATGAATAAATCTCTAAGTAAATTAGATATATTTAAGTCGTTTTTGCGAACATGGAAAAAACTTATAAAGCACTACGTTACCTTTCTTCTTCGAACAATTCAGAGAACCAAATTAAGGCTACCAAGTCCTTGATGTCTGGCACCGATTATCTAGAGAGGGAGCTCCTAGAAAGCACTAAATCGCTGCCTTGCGTCGTTTAGCGCCGGGCAGTTGCAGATAAAGCATAAGCTTGCATTTAGCAAGGGGCATACCTAGGCGTTCTTTATCCCGAAGAAACTGCCTGATCGTATCCAGGCTAGCAATTTCGCTTGAAATGCAGGTTCCCTCGATGTATCTGTGCCCCGAAATTCATGTATATACACGTTTCTGTTGGGCTACCTTTTATAGAGATCGGCGACAGGTTAGTTTTGGTGTGGAATTGAACGATAAGGAGCCAATTATTTAAAAGCCGCCAGGCTGTTGTTTAAAAAACAGGTTTCATTGCCGATAATGGATATCGCTCATCCAAAATTGCTAATACATCTACTTAAAAAAACATTACAATGACCAGGCAGTCTGAAGAAGAGTTGAAGGTCTAGGTCCTTTGAAACGACTCCTCCTCAAACACTGTCGTTTATCTTAGAACCGTTTATGTCTATGAAATATTGTCGTCAATAGTCCAACTAAGCCTAATCATCCCTACTGCGAATTTTTACCATAAAATTGCTTTCCGTAACTATTGTGATCCCACAACAATCCGTGCTAAGATGAGAAAAACTATAGTTGTTTAGTAATCTAGAGTTACCTATGGTACATCGTTCCAATACTCTTAATTACAGTGCCGACGTTGCATCTGCGTGGTAACCAGGTAGACCCAATGGTAAGATGTCAATGATCTGAGCTTGTTGTTGTTGTTGTAGCGATAAGGACACTCCCCGAAGGTTTTGGGGAGTGTTGTCGATGTTGATGGTCCTTTGCCAGATAAACAGGGCTGCCGTCACGGTAGAAAAATATATATTTATACATATTTTTTAGTTAATTTTTTGAAACTAGTTTTGCAAATATTTAAAGTTGTGTATCACAAATTTGCCATGTAAAGTTGCATATCTTTTACATTTTCTTAGAAAGATATACATTTACAATGCCAGCAGAGTGCAAAGAATGTACTTCAAACTGCTTCAGGTAGATGACATAGTAGCATGCTCTGGTGGGTGTGGCTATAGTTTCTGCTTGAAATGCAGTAATATTAAAAGAAATGAAAAAAAGATAATAGAAGATAATATGAACATAAACTGGTTCTGAATGTATGTGCAAATTTGTAGAAATCAAACATTTGATCAATAAATGTGAAGAAACAAAAATGAAAAAAAAAAAAAAAAAAAATGAAAGCCGTTGATATTAAACAGATAGTCGAGCAGATATTTTGTAATAAATTCTCCCAGATTAAAAGTAGCATTATTACGGACTTCAACTCCCTTTTAGAGCATAACATAGAAGTAAAATTGATTGCAATGGAGAATATAAAATAAAATAAATGTAAGGCGCGATAACCTCCGGAGATCTAAGGCCGAGCTTCTCTTCCAATTGAGAATAAGAAAGATAAAAAAGAGCAATGAATTGCTTAACGATTTACGCGTAGCAAATGAACAGCCAAAAAACAATCTTAAAAGTTGTCGAAACTACTGAAGGCCTTGCCAAAAATGTTAAAGAAGTAAATAGTGGTGCCATTATTGTAGAATTTAAAAATAAAGACGCCTGTGAAAAAGTCCAGCTAAAGGTAAGAGAAGGTATTGGAAACAATTACGAAGCAGAGAAAACAAAAAATAAGGATGAAATAAAAAAGAAAATAAAAATTGTTGATTTAACTGAAAAAGTTAGCAATGAGCGTTTGGTAGAATGCTTAACTAAGCAAAATGACTCATGTAACGGATAGGATTTTAAAGTGTTAAAACTGTATGAAAATTCCAATCTTAGAGAAGTAAGCTACATTGCGTTAGTGGAAACAGATGCAGTAACATTCGATAATGTGTTGCAACAAAAGAAACTATATACAGGGTGGGATACTTGCGTCGCTTACGAGCATATAAGTATTTTGAGGTGTGTGCTGAGTGCACGAATAAAGAAGTTTGCAGCAAATAAGCCGGACCTCATGATTTTAAAGAGTGCACATCTAACATTGTTAAATGTGTAAACTGTAGCGAACTTGTAAAAAAAAAAGTTATTGACGTCGATGTTAGCCATTACGCTTTCAGCAAAGATTGCCCTGCGTATAAAAAATATTCGCAGCCAAGAAATAAGGCACGATTTTAGCAACGAATAGCAGAGGAGCTAAGTTGTATATATTTAAATATTAGCAGTATCGTCGCCAATAAAGCTGAACTAGAGCGTCTAATAGATGTACATAAGCCACACTTAATATTTTGTTCGGAGACTTGTTTGACTGAAGAAATAACGAATCAAGAGCTACAGATACAAACATATAAACTTGTACGATGCGATTCGCACAGCAGCACACAGACAAGAGCACAAGTTATAGTAAACAATTAGTTGACTTATTTCGATCCTTTGCTATGGAGCAAAAAAAAAGATTTTTATACACGAAAGGGCGATAACACAGATATATTCATCGACTTGTTATTTTCAGATAGTAGCTCTATATCATGTTTAAAATTAGAAGAGTTTCAGATTTCATATCATGAAACGATTAAATTCAAAATCAAATTACATAAATTATTTCAGATCAGAACGAAGAAAACAATAATTTCCTGGGAAATTATACAAGCGACAGCCTTGTTAATGAATTACGACAGCTTAACTCCACCGACTTTGAAAATCTGAGTATCCAAAATAAGGCAACATTGCTATATAATACGCTATCAAGCGCAATGACCACCCTGACATACTCAAAAAAAAGTCAGTGTCAAACTTATGAACAAGTGGTATGATTTTGAGCTGGCTAACTTAAATAAACGTAAGCTAAATCTTTACAAGATCAGCCTATCCACTGGAGAATGGAGTGAATATTATAGTGCGAAACGCCAATATAAACGGCTAATTAAGATAAAAAAAGCCAAGTACATGGAGAACAAAATCAACCATAGTGTTGGTGATAGAAAGGTCATGTGGAAAAACTTGAAAAATTCCATAAGCATGGCTAAAGAAAACAATGGTATTAAAAAAATTAAAATAAACGACCAACTCTACACAGAGGAAAATGAAATAGCGCAGTCTTTGAATAACTATTTCATTGATAGTATATTGGAGATTAGCATGAATATTCCTACTTCTTTTACTAATGAAGGTACTATAGATGAGCAAAATGGCCCTAATGTTTTTAAGTTTCAGAAAGTATCCACTTCAGAAATAGTTGATATAGTAAGTTTAAAAATAAAATTGGAGGGAAGTAACTTGTGTCGGTCGGAAGGAGTCGTTAAAGAATCCATAACGTATACAGGTTTTTTCTATTCTCAACTTGTTAATGAGAGCTTAGATAAAGGTCTCGTTCCTAGTATATGGAAATCTTCCTTAGTATATATATATATATATATATATATATATATATATATACAGAAAAAAATATATATATATAGAAAAAGTTAAAAATACCATACAATGTGATGAAAAAATTTTGGAAACAGTGGTAAAAAATCAGCTGGTAAAATATTTAGAAGATATTGTAATTATTATACCTCAACAATCTGGTTTTCGAAAGAAACATTCCTGTGAAAGTGCTTTAATTTGGTTGTAGCTAACTGGAAAGAAGACTTAAGCAGGAAAAGGCCCATATTAGCTGTGTTTTCGGATTTAAAACTTGCATTCGAGACTATCGACCAAAACTTAATGCTGAAAAAGCTTTCTTACATTGGCGTTTCTGGTATAGAACTAAAATGGTTTCAAGACATCCTAATTAACAGATACCAAAGAACAGTGATTGGAACGTCCGTATCGGATAAAAGGGAGGTACCTGTTGGTCTACCTCAAGGGTCTGTGCTGGCACCCATACTGTTCAATAAATATATTAATTATATAAGGTAGCGTACTCCGCCTACCACACCGTATGCCCTGGGTTCACACCCCGGGCAAAGCAACATCAAAATTTTAGAAATAAGGTTTTTCAATTAGAAGAAAATTTTTCTAAGCGGGGTCGCCCCTCGGCAGTGTTTGCCAAGCTCTCCGGGTGTATTTCTGCCACGAAAAGCTCTCAGTGAAAACTCATCTGCCTTGCAGATGCCGTTCGGAGTTGGCATAAAGATCATGTAGGTCCCGTCCGTCCAATTTGTAGGGAAAAGCAAGAGGAGCACGACGCAAATTGGAAGAGAAGCTCGGCCTTAGATCTCTTCGGAGGTTATCGCGCCTTACATTTATTTTATTTTTTTTTTAAATTTTTTGTATAAGTAGCTCCATAAAGCACTGTGAAATAAAATTGTTTGCTGATGATAAGTGGGAACAATATTACTGAAATATATGCTAAGCTGCAAGAAGATCTTAACAGCGTATATAGTTGGTTATGCGTAAACAGACTGAAATTGAATGTCAATAAAATGAAATTTATGGTTATTTCTAGACGCAATTTTCAAAACAGTGAGCTACAAAACTTAAATATAAATAACGAACTAATTGAAAAAGTCAGCATCATAAAATACTTGGTAATAAAAATAGATGATAAGCTGAATTTCAACGAGCACATGGATTATACGGTAGGAAAAATAGCGAAAAAGTTATATTTTACACAACGAACCTGCAAATATATAAATAGAAGGTATAAAATCATAGTCTATAGATCTATAATCGAACCTCATTTTAGTTATTGCCCAACTATATTTTTCATCTTGCGAGATAGTCAGATCTATAAGCCACAAAAGCAACAGAACCGAGCTATGAGATTCGTTCTCAAAAAACGGTATGACACACCTATCAGAGACATGCTGTGCTCTCTTAATTGGCTTAGCATTAGACAGCAACTTTTTTATTATACCATGAAATTTATTAAAAACATAATAGCAGGAACTTTGCCTGCGTATTTGAGGACTAATATAAAATATGTAAAAGATATGCATTATGTAAATACTCGTAATAAAAATGATTTTAATCTGCCGGCTTATAAAACTGAAGAATACAAATGTAATCTGTATTATAAAGGTCTTAAATCCTATAATGAACTACCGAATGATATTAAATCATGTCATTGCAATAAATTTAAACAAAAATTGTACAATTATTGTAGAAACACTACCAATTTAGTGCTGGACAGGCGGGCTTCCATAGCATCGATAGAAGTGCAGCGAAACTATTCTGCTATGTAGCGCTAAGACTTCCAAGCTCTTGTAGGCATACAAAAAAGGTTGCCCAGGCACATACTGAAACGCATCACTCGATTAACTCGGTGCATCGCCGTGCAGATGTTGCAGATGTTACATACTACACTAGCACAACACTTTGTTCGCATGATGTGGAAGTCTCCCATTCATAGTACTCCAAGGTAGGACATAGATGTAACTATTCTAGATTGCATAGTCCAGAAGACAATTATAAACATGTAAAAAAGATTTAAGTTAGGCTTAGGAAAGCCGTAATAAATAAATAAATAAATAATAAATAAAATAAATATTCGATACGTTCCGGTAACAAGCATTATTAAGGCACTAGCCCGGCCATCTCGGGAATGATTTAATATGACCACAATGAATCTTTAAGGCCATAACGCCTTCCCACCCCCTAGTTCGCGTAGGTGAGGTTAACAATTGGGTTGCGGAAGCTATGAATTGCGCTTATCAACAACCCCTTGAATCCATCTGAAGAGCTTCGCTAGGCGTTGCTCTTAGGGCACCACGTGAACTGGTCATAATAGATTTTTGGACTCTACCCAATAAGTTTAGATCTGACGCCTTACTCAAGGCTGGCCACCACACGAATATCCCATACAGCAGTATGGGTCGAATAATCGCGGCATAAATCCATCTGCATATGTTGGGGCTGAGTTCCATTTTTTGCCAATGGCTCTTTTGCACGTATATAATGTCACGTACGCTTTCTTTTATCGCTTAATGACGTTGTCCTTCCAGTTCAGCTTTTTGTTCAGAACTACGCCTAGAAATTTGGCCTTCTCTGCCAGGTTTAAGCGCAC